>NW_012267283.1:7822801-7928025 GCF_000151885.1 Dipodomys ordii | reverse complement strand
GGGGGGATGGGAAGGGATAACAAAGGAGGAGGCAACAATGCTCGATAAGAAATGCACTCAATACCTTGCCCATGTAATTGTAATCCCTCTGTATGGTATTTTCACAATGAAAAACATTTATTTTTCAAAATTTGAATAAAGATAGCATTTAAAAATAAAAATGAAGCTTCACTTATCTACAACTGACTATTTTATTTTCATTCACGATTTTTTTGTTAAATTTGGTTGCATTATTTTCAGGCTCTTTGTTCCTTTTGGAAACTAATAGTTCTGCAAATATGTCCTGTTTATCATCAGTATAAATCTTTAGAAAAAAGCCAAGTACATGCAATTTAAACAAATGGTACCTATTCACAACTACTTTATTAGAAGTAGGTTAGAAAGTATGAATTGTGCCATTATGAATATTAAATTTTAGAGATTTACATGCTCCAGGGAACACAGGTTGAAAGCACAGAAGCATTTGGAAAAAAAAAATCCACAATACCCAGGAAGAAATGAAAATGCATTAGGCAATTAAAAAAGAAACAAAGAAATGTTTTCATATTTTCTATACTAAAGCATGCTTTCAGTGATACAGGCACATTTTCAGAAGGGATGCTAGTTATGTGAAAATGAAGTCAAATCCATTACATTAATTTTTATTATGTGCTTACTACTTACTGTGCTTTATGCATGTGCTCCTTCCAACCAGCTATACTTAATACTCAAATTGTAATGACAAATGAGATCCAGGAATAGACTTAGTTTTAGAAAACAAGAGGACACTATAAATTCCAAAATCATTTCACTCTGTGTAACCTGATATGAAGTCTGTTTACAGACTTCTTGGTTGCAAGACACAATTGTATTTTAATATATATAACCATTTTACTAGCAAGGTGCAATTATAAATTCAAGAAAATGAAAAAATTTAAAGGTTCTAATTGGGCCAAAATGTGGCAAATAATTTTCAGAATAAAATTTGTTTGTTTTATTCAGCACACATGTACTGAGTATACTATGTGGCAGGCTCTAAAATGGCTATACATATTTTCTGTCATATATTTTGTACCTTTTTAAGGGCAGGAATTGCAGTTCAAAGGTCTCATAATGGACACTGATGTTGGAGAGGGAACTAGAGAATTTGTACTCCTGGACTATGACTAATGACTAGAAGTTTTCCCATTTACAAATTTACTTATAATTTACATTAAATTGTTAAATTAAACATTGATGTTACCTAAGCACTAAGAGTCCAACACAAAAAACATAAAGAAAGAATATAAATGGTAATGAATGATATTGGAAAGTGTTAATCCTCAGGAGAACATATATTCACAAAAATATATATAAATTAATTTATCAAAACTACCTTTTAACACAAAGCCTGCTGGAAGATAGTAATGATTGTTTAATAAGTGCTCTAAAGGCCTATTATTAATACAGTTGTCAATTCCAGAGCAAACTGACATGGCATCATGATAATGTTTATATAGTTAACCAATTCTTTTTATATATGATGCATGTGTGTCTAATAATAACACTAGGTAACAAAAATGTCTATTTATAATTGCAATAGCAGATTAAAAACTTAAAAAAATTAGA
Source organism: Dipodomys ordii (assembly GCF_000151885.1). Taxonomy (NCBI): domain Eukaryota; kingdom Metazoa; phylum Chordata; class Mammalia; order Rodentia; family Heteromyidae; genus Dipodomys; species Dipodomys ordii. Next base: position 7,926,438 of record NW_012267283.1, on the reverse strand, counting down.
TCATGCACACAAAAACAAAAATTATGAATGAAATCATTAAACATCTTTCCATGTATGTATTTCTTTGAGAAGCTTATAATAAAAGAGAGGCATGCTCAACTATAAATGTATAATCATACTAATATGTACCAACTTTTTTTTTGTCTTTTCTTTTTTGGTGCTGGGATCGAACCCAAGACATAGCACTTGCTAGGCAAGTGGTTTGCCACTGAGCTACATCCCAGCCCTATGTACCAACTTTTGTTCATAAAACTACCCTCATGAGTCAAGTTTTTCACTCATTATATTGATATAAATGGATTTTAGTATGGTTGAAGAAAAGACAGAGTTTTCTAGAACAAAATTTGAAACCAAGGTTTCATTCTTTCTTTTTTTTCGTTTTATTATTTGTTTATGTGGCACAGATGACTAGAACCCAGAGCCTCATGCACACTAGGCAAGCACCCTATCACTAAGCCACACTCCCAATCCTCAAGGTGTCAATTTTGATTGACAAGTCGACCTCTGGAAGCTCTAAAGAAAAATCTGTCTCTATGTGTTTTCTGACTGATGGAAGAGTTTTTGTGGCTCTTGGAGTGAAGCATCTGCTTCTTTGCAGTCTATGATATGGAGGCACTCTTAGCTCCCAGAGACTTCATCGTCCTTGTCCCCAACTATTTCAACTTAAAATTAGCAATGACACATCTCTTGCACTAGTTTTCTCTCATCCGTTGACTATTTCAGTTCAGAAAAAGTCTAGTCAATTTTGAAGGTTCAGCCAAGTAGGATAATCACTCCGTGGATAGTATTCATGCTTTTCTATTTTTATTAGCATGTATTAGTTGTACATAAGAGATTCACTGTAATGTTTTCATGCATACATGCAAGTGTAGCCGAATAAAAATAATCTTCTCAATCATGCTCCTCATCTTCTTCCTTTCTTGCTTCTTGTTACAATTTCCCCAGGTTGTGTTGTTCTATTTTCAAATATATATGCAAAACATTTTGACAATATTTATCTCCCAGACACTCTCCTTGTCCCTCTCGCGCCCCTGAGGGTCCTGGAACTTGAAATTAGGGCCTGAGAATTGCCCCTGAGTTTCATGGCTCAGGACTATTGCTCTACCATACGAGTCACAGCTCCACTTGCAGCTTTTTTGGTGCTTAACTGGAGATAAGAGACAAACAGACATTCTTGACCAGGCTGGCTTCAAACCATGATCCTCAGATACCAAGGTCCTATGTAGCTAGGATTACAGTTGTGAGGGCTGCTGTCCTTCATTTTTAAGGGCTAGATTCTTGCTATGACAGAGAACATGCAACGTATGACTTTCTTGATCTGGCTATTTCACATAAAATCATTCCACTCATTTTCTTGAATATGACATAATTTAGTTTATTATCATAGCTGAATAGTTGTCAATTGTCAATATATATACATATATGTGTATACACACATATATGCACATACACAACACATTTTTCTTACCAGTTTATGTGCATTGAGGTTGATTCCATGTTGTGGCTATTATAAACATGGGTGTGCAGGATTTCTAGTACTTTTCAGGGATTATGGCAAGCGTGATATAGTAGGATCATATAATGGTTCTACCTTTAGCTTTCTGAGAGGCCTCCATACTGAGTTCCTTAACTATTTCACTAATTTATAGTCTCACAAATTGTGTGTAGGTCGCTTTTCCCCCCAACATCCTAGTATTCTTTTCTTATTCAACTGACTTGGGGCCTTAATAGCTTTTGTATAATATCTTTTTTTTAGAATTCTACTTACCATCTTTCTTGCTCCAACTTGTTAGAGTTTTTGTATTCCAAATACAGCCTTGTTAACCTAGTCTAGACCCATATTTATCTTAGCTAAAAGAAGTTAGGAAGCTGGGCACTGCTTGCTCATGCCAGTAATCCTAGCTACTCAGGAGACTGAGATCTGAGGATCACAGTTCAAAGCCAGCCTGGGCAGGAAAGTCCATGAGACTCTTATCTCCAATAAACCACCAGAAAACTGGAAGTGGCATTGTAGCTCAAGTGGTAGCGAGCTGCCTTGAGCTAAAGAGCTGAGGGACATTGCCCAGGCCCAGAGTTCAAGGCCCATGGCCAACAACAACAACAACAAAAATAGGATACCTTGATTAGAAAGCCATGTAGGCTTGTTACAGTGAAGAAAGCTATTTATTTTGGGACAAAATGATAGTGTGTGTGTGTGTGTGTGTGTGTGTGTGTGTGTGTGTGGTTGTAACATGGCTTGAACTCAGAGTTTCTCACTTTTACTTTGTATTTTGTTTTTTTGTGTGTGTGTTTACTCAAAGTTAGGGCTCTACAATTTAAGGAACATCTCTACTTTGGGCTGCAAACTCAGATCTTCACATCTAAACCTCCTGAGTAGTTAGGATTACATTCAGGAGCCATCAGCACCTGGCACAATAATTTCTCATCATAAAAGTGAAGGACTCGAAGGAGGGAACATTGATCTCCTCCATATGTGTAGTGTCAATAGCAGGTGAATGGAAAACATAGTTTTCTGAAGGAGAAAAGAAAACAGGTTCAAAGCAAGAATTCCCATTCTTAATAAAGCTAGTAGTATATTCTCTATTGTTTCTCTTACAGGAGAATCCTGGAATCACTGAAGTATAAGATAGATGAAGAAGGAAGTGCTCAGTGAAAGCACAGAATAGCATAGAAAGTCAGTGCCTCTGTGTTAGAGCATAGATAAAATTTTCTTCACCATAATAAATGGGGAAAAAAGAGAGTTATCAGGCGAAATAGAATTTTTCAAAATGCAGACTTAGAAAAATATATTCAGCCAGTGTTACTGAAATGTTCCCTAGAGAAAGGAATGTTCATGTTAATTGGAAAAACTGAACATGTACAGCTGTGAATTTTCAACAATTTAAATTTAGAACATCCTTTAAAATAAAGGTGGGTATTTCCCCTTTGATCTTAGTGCCGCTTGAGCAATTATGAAATGCCATTCTACAGTGCTGTAAAGTCAGTCGTAGCTAATGAGGTTTGCAGCATATTAAACAGCCTTAATACCAACGAAAATAGTGGAACCAATAAAGGAAGACAAGGTTTTTTAGAAATTATTGACCCCATTATTTCTAATTCTATATGAATTTCTAACTCCAAGTGCTGCCCTGTTTATCTATTATTTCTCTTTTGTTAAATAATCAGTCATTTGGAAAGAAGGCAATTAGTATTAAGTTATTGAAGTAAAAATAGTCATAAGTTCTTTTGAGAAGTGCATAATGAAGTTTATCATCTCTCTCTGTCTTTCTCTCTGGTGTTGAACAGCTTAGAAACATGCATAAGCAAAGGGAGGAGAAAACACTTCATCTTGCCTTAATTCACCATAATTCCATCAATTTTTATTTTAGGTAGCAAAACTATGCAATGGTGATAGAAAATGTCTTCAAAAATGAAGCTGAGGGGGCTGGGAAGGTGGCTCAGTGGTAGAGTGCTTGCCGTGCATGCACTTTTGTGCACTTGCATGAGGCCCTGGGTTCGATTCCTCAGCATCACATAACCAGAAAACGCTGGAAGTGGTGCTGTGGCTCAAGTGGTAGAGGCTAGCCTTGAGTTGAAATGCTGAGGGGCAGTGCCCAGACCCAGAGTTCAGGTCCCATGAGAGGCAAAAAAAAAAAAAAATGAAGTTGAGGATTGAGATAAATCAGGCATTATTGTCTTCTAACAGATTGCTTGGCATATTAGGGGACCAAACTCTCCTCAAGCACTTACTTCAAGGTATCTTGTAAATATTGTTACATTTTGTGTATTATGTAACAATATCAACGATAGATATGCATGTAACGTATATATTATTATCGTTTTCCTACTAGTCAGTTGATTTCACCTAAGTTGATTCAATAGCTATTGGGAATAGTACTATTATACACAGGAGTGTACTGGCATCAATATTGTTTGCTGTCTTACATCCATCCTTCAAGTATAAGCACAGGAGTGTAGTAGCAGGATCATCACATGGTGATTCTTTCTTTACTCTCTTTTGTTGTTGTTGGTTGGTTGTGGGCATGGTCTCACAGCCTGGGAACTGTCTTTGAGATTTTCTTTGTGCTCAGGACTAGCCTTTATCACTTTGAGCCACAGCTCCACTTCTGGTTTTCTGGTGGTTAATTTGAGATAAGAGTCCACAGGATTTTCCTGCCAATGTTGACTTCAAACAGTGATCCTCAGATCTCAGCCTCCTGAGTAGCTAGGATTACAGGTGTGAGCCACTGGTGCCTAGCTGTCTTTACTTTCTTGAGGAATGCAAATACTGACAGATACCTGCATACACATGCATACACACATGATGCACTTAAATATTAAATTATACTCAACATGTGAAGAGTTTAGAAGTTATTAATCATCCATATAAGAAGTAAAATGTTATGAACAGTCATGATTTTACTTGGATCCATAAAAGAATGGAATTCATAAGGAAAATTACACTAAAATCATACTGAAACATGGAAAGACAGGTAAAGTACAAAATCATAACTGAGCTCTAATTATTTGGAGCAAAAATCCACAGAAATAACTCATAAGACCCTGTGTTAACTTTAGGAAACTGATGTAGATGCATATGGACTAGTGTGAGTGTGAGAACTCTGGGAATTGGAATCTTATTCTTGAGGGATCTGTGCAACAGGGGCTCCTTCCCAACTCCCTGAGATTCAGTACTCTGGTCCTGATTTTCACAGGGTAGGTCCCTCATTTCATCTCATTAGAAATAGAATCGTATATTTTACAGATGTTACAAATGTTACACAAGAGACCTAAAATAATTGTGATTATTATTAAAAGGAATATAGTAGCCAACTGAAAGTTATACTTATGACCAACTTGTGTTAATTTGAATAACTAAAAGGTAGATTGTATTAGATTATAATAGTCAGATTGTCTAAAATAAATATCAATGAGCTCATACTATCCCTCACCTTTTACATTCTGCCCAGCTGTGTTTTTAACAATGCTTTGTATCAGAATCTAAAAAGGAAGTAATCACTAGTATAATGGTGGCTCAAGTTGTAGCTGTTCTTAGGGTTTCTATTTGATTGGTTGATTGGTTGGTTGGTTTGATGTTTAAAAATTGCATTTCTGCCATTCAAGATGTTTCAGACTTAAAAATTCCCTGCTCTATTCAAAAATCAATCATGTTTATAAACAGCATTGGTTTAGTTGATTGTAGTATTGAATAAGAAGCCAAGCTCTGGGTCACTTGTTGCTAACACAGTTTCATCATTTCTAGGCTTTCTCAGATGATATGTTAAGGATGTATATGTAATATACTAACTGTATACAATATTCATAAATAGTTCCATGTTTACCATCTAAATATGAGTTAATACTAATTTGTGTACTTGTCAAATGGATCATTGTACTGTTCCTATGGTGATTGTTCATTACTCTTCCATCCAACAATAACTTCCTACTATTATGTTGGGTTTTAATTTTAATTGTTTTAGGGTTAAGTATATACTAACTTCTGTTATGCTATTATTTTCCAGTTATTTAATAATTGCTTTTATTTTGGCAAGAAACAGTAGCCAATATTTAAATCAAAAGAATTATTGAGAATCATTTATAAATAACTTAATTTGTAAATAAATAATTTAATAATAAATTAAAAGGCTTTAGTGAACCTACTAAGTAAAATTTTACTTGTAAATATAATGGAAAACAAAAAATTATATGCAATAAGCTCTTCAGGTGAGGGGATTTTCAGTGAAAAGATAAAAATGGGATATTAGTCTAAGAATAAACTGTCTGAGGAACAAACATAAATGAAAGTGGAAAACGTTCCCCAAGTTCTGGAACTTTTAATATTGTAAGGGGTGACATTGATCAAGATGCATTTATTGGGGCTGGGATGTAGCTCAGTGGCAAAGCGCTTGCCTAGCAAGTGCAACGTCCTGGGTTCGATCCCCAGTACCAAAAAGAGAAAAAAGACAAGATGCATTTATTTATAGACTGTTTTGTTAACTGGCAACTCCTTTAGACAACTACTTAACAATAATGAAAAAGTTAAATAATAAAGAGTTGGATAATCAACGCCTCATTGAATTACAAGTGGTTGTGGAAATATGGCAGCAGAAAAAGCACACATTCTAGAGCACTGCTTATTGGGTCCCAAGCTAAAGAATAACATATAGGCATATCTGCTATAGATAGCATATAATTCATTTAAAAACCAGGAAAAAAGGAACCCTTTGGATGCTTAGGTTTATGATTCCATAGGAAAATGATGGACAAGGAAGGATATATTAGAAAACAGTGCAGTGATCGTGGAGGAGAATATATTGAAGAAAAAGAGCATACTTTTCTCAGGCAGGGCCATATGGAAGTATATCATCCAAGAGATTTCAGAGTTCTTTGAGCCATGGTTTGCTTCTTGTCTATTCCTGTTTTTGGCGAGTTCCTAGACTACTCTATCTCTTTTTCTCTTTTGGTCTGTCTGTCTCTCTGACAGATGATAATGAACATTGGACATGTGCTCTGAGGAATATTTGTTTTCTTGGTTTCTCCACTGTTCTTAGGAGAGGAAAGTCTTTGGTTTGAATTCAGGGGCTCTTGCTTACTAGCCAAGGCAGGTACTCTGACACTAAACTCATGCCTCTTCTCAACCCTGATTTCTTGGTCACCACTTTATCAAGATCTAGCTCCAGGCTTTATCTTCAACACAAGATTTTAGACTTTGAGCCTGATACCAAAATCAAGTGAGATTTCACATACCTTAGGATAAAGAAGAATGCTTTTTCTGTATGAGACACATTAATAATTGTGATGTGAGAGAGATACGTTTGTAAGAATCATTGACTAATTCCTCATTACTTTGTAGTAGTATTAGGTACGCATATCTTTTTATCTTTGGCCATTTGACTTGACTTATCTAATGCCATATTTGCAGATGTAATAGCTTAGCTTAGAAACTTAGAGCATGCTCTTGTTCTTCTGCTGTGAAGAAAAAGCATCATTCTTTATTATTTCCTAATTCCCGAAGAGTTAAAGACATAATGGACACATCTGAACCCAAGTTATGAGTTGACTACATTCCTCACTAATACATCCAGACAGATTAGCTGCCCCACGGAAACAAGAACAAGAGATAAATGTTAGTATTGCATTACAGAGGTGTGGGATTTGCTATGAAGTGTTGTTATGCCTGCCTATAGTTGACTGGGAAGTGATCACTATAGTCAGCCGTTACAAAGTTATTTGGAAAGTTTCTTACATACAAACCAGAAATCAATATGAAAAGTTCTATGACAGCTTGTGATGGTTACCAGATGGGCTATGGATGTTTTGAATATTGGAGCAAACAGATATCAAATGAACATTAGTTGCATCAGCCAAAAGCCATTTATATTAGATTAGATTTTAGAAGCTTTGAAAAAGAATACATATATTCTTTATGTGTATTTGTGTGTGTGTGTGTGTGTGTGTGTGTGTATCTTAGTATATTCATTCTGATATTCTGGACATTTATTATAGAAAATACAAAAAAATAAAGCCTAATATTGTACATAGATGAAATAAATTAGATCTTGATTTGTTCTTGGATTATTTATAATGATTTTTACAAATACTGCTGAAATTGACACCGTATTCCTTGAGAATTTGTTAGTTTTAAATTAGGACAATTTCATACTAATTTGATTGAGAGATTATCTAAATTGAAATGGAAGCTTCCCGATTTTTTTTGGTTGGGGGAGGTCCGGTCATGGGGCCTGAACTCTGGGCCTGGGCGTTGTCCCTCAGCTCTTCAGCTCAAGGCTAGCGCTCTACCACTTGAGCCATGGCGCCACTTCTGGCTTTTTTCTTTTTGCTTATGTGGTGCTGAGGAATCGAACCCAGGGCCTCATGCATGCAAGGCAAACAGTCTACCACTGAGCCACCTTCCCAGCCCCCTTCCTGATGTTTTAAACTCACTGCATATAAATATAATTTAGTTGAGCTTTTACTGTGTTACAAGTTACAGAATGCAAGTCTTTTCAAAAGCTAACTTGTGAAAAGACTTCATGACCTTCATAACAAATGTTTTGACAAGTTTATAACTCATTTTAGTTATACATGTTATAAACGCATTTTAGTAGTATATTCCTGAATTGCCTTATAGCTTCATCATATAAAATATGAAGGTTTTTCTTTTGTAAAATGTAAAAAGATATAATATTCCATTTAAAAAATACTTGACAAAGCTAAATATCTTATTTTTCATTTAGCATTTATTAGACAATTAAGCTGAGTATACATATTACAGACTAAGCAACTACTTTTTTACCTCAAACATCTCTTAATATAGTGGGACATAGAAATATAAATTAAATAATCAGGGGTGAGAATTTGTCAGTCTGTGTGTCTGAAGTTCCTGCTTACCCATTGTACCTTTTAGAATTATGTTCTTGTTTTTCTCACACTTTGGGTGAAGAAGAACCTAATGAACAGAATAGGAATTGTATCTCATCCTGTCTAGACTTGTCTTATAGTCTTGCAATCTGACTTGTGATGCGTTTCTCTTGTTCAGATTTTACCCTTGTTTGTATTCTTTGGCTAGTGATTTTTCTCTCCGGTTTGCCTTTGGTTTTCTTTTATCTCATAGTTTGATTTTTTTTCCTTCCTTATTTATTGGCTCATACTAATTTTACAACTGGTCATACTTTTTTTTCTTTTGGGCATTTTTTATTCAGTGATGGGGTTCAAACTCAGAATCTTCACACACTAGGATAACATTTTCCCACAGAGCTCTATCCCAGCTTGCAATAGATTCTTTCTAGCTGAAATAGATGCTTTAACATGCAATGCTCTGTATACACTTTGAAGTGAAACATTCAGTCCTCCACTTTTAGTGATGGATGTTACCTACCAATTGCTCATAGTTGAATAATCTTTTTAGAAAAAAAGTGCTGAAAGTACTTACCTCCTCTCTAGGGATAGTCTGAATCCAAATATTAACCGTAGTATAGTTACAAAAACATGTTTCCAGAGCCATAATTCTGAACTCTAAAGGGTCATCCCAACTCATGGAAACAGTTGAGGTTTTTATTGCAACTACATTCTACTTCTGTTTATTCTTGGGCTTAATACTACTCCCTCATGCCTCCACATGAGTTCCTGTGTCCAAGCATCTCTTGCTTAGGGAACCTGAGCTATGACTTGGCAACAAGAGAGGTCCAATAAAGTTGAATTGCAGTTGAGATTTGGTTAAGTGTCAGCTAACCTTGGATGAAGATGTCAGTAGCTAGATGCTGACTAGCACTTGTAATTCTAAAGAAAGCATTAAAACTTCTCCAGTATTGAAGTGATAGGAAACACATGGAAGAGACTGCCTTATGCATGCATTATCTTTGGTGGTTGAACAGTTTGGGGAAAGTAGAAATTGAAGCGTTTAATTTCTTTAATTGGGACACTAAAGCATTTAATGGAAGAATTAAAGAGACTCATCTCCCACAGCTTGAGGGCAGATAAAGCTTTGGGTTGGTCCATGGATTTAATTATGAGCAAGGGAGACTCAGAGAAAGCGAGAATGTAAATAATTCTCAGTCCTACAGGTTTGACAGAGTAAAGGCCCTGGAAAGAGTAACAGCTTGAGATCTAGAACAGGAAATCCTAAATCAAAACAGTTAATCTTAAAAATACATCCTTCTGATCAATTTCGGTGCCTGAAAAAGTACTCCATGTGAAACACTAGCATGTTTCACCTGTGAGACCATGTGGAGAAACCATTGCCTTTAAAGCTAGTAAGGTCCCTTGTTCCAAATTCTATTTATATCACCTCATCTGGCTCCTAGATTCAGTACAACAAAACTTGGCTGGGAAATACTAGATATGCTGAGAGGAAATAAGGGCTGAAACAAGGATACAGGTTGACCCATTATAATACAAGACACTGTTGAAAATTAACTTTTCAACTTTAGGGGGAGGAGGGAGCAGTTGGGGAGGTGGGAAGGTAAGGGATGGCAGGGGAAAAACAAAAGACTTATCAATAGTTTACCCCACTTACTACTAAAGAGGTGCAGCTGCCAGCATACGATCACAGCATATATCATAAGTAATCATATACTACCTCGAATTTCTGGCTGAATTGAGATTTGAGTTGGTCCTCTTGTGGCACCCTAGAGTCACTCACCATCTTAGAAAGCAGACTGAAATTTAAGCATCAGGGTGCAATGCCTACTTTGTAGTGCTATTTCTGGATTTGATCAAATACTTGGAGTCCAAAAATATAAAAAAAAAATAAAAGAAGTAATGCAAATTAAGACCACAACATTTTGCAAACTTAGTGTTTTCCAAGAATGGAACTAACTTTCAATTTTATGTACACACACACACACACACACACACACACACACATTTTTTAGATAGATTTATATGATTAGAAGCTAAATAGTTGAATAGTCCTGCAGTGGGAGACTGCAGGCTGAATGGTTCTAAACCAATAGCTGCTCAGTCCAAGGGCCTGCAAGTTTTTAGATAAAGGCTTGAATATCTTCTGGAGTGTTGCTGATGCTCTAAGAAGGCCCTAGAAACTGCTTTTGCTAAAAATAAAAAGTATATCTTCTCACATAGACCCACATGTAACTACAGTAGAAAAGCCTAGCATCCTCACCTTCATTTTGCGTCTGTCTCCTTTGCCTTAAAACTTTGGTTCAGGATGATGAAAGCTGAATGCAGGTGTATTGAACACTCGGGAGTGTCTGTCTAGAATCCACGATGTCTAGCCAATCTCATCTCCTTTTATGCTGAAGATACAAAGACAGTGTCTTTTTCCAGAACTGCAAAAGGACATCTGAAAGTCTCCAGTCATTTTCCTAAACATGCAGTCACATTAGATTCCAAGAATAGCACAGTTCTACAGACATCACTCCATGATGAGATCATCCTAAAGAGGAGCAATCATTTTATGGAAAATGCATTGCCCCTTCAAACAAGAAGGACTTCTTCCAACCACCTAGCAGAATCAGAACTAAGCTAAAGATGAACTGGACCACTGTCTGACCAAGATGGTTGAATGATGCATACCTCTTGTTCTCTGCCCAATTCTTCTTCTGTGTGATCCTGAATCTCAGGTCATTACACAGAAGATTGATTGAGATGCTCACTCTCATTTGTTTTCATTTGTCTTCCCAGAATAGTCATGTGGATTAAAATCCTTTGCTGCCTTTTCACCATTACTTTTGTTTGCTTTCTTCGGGGCAAGTGGCCAGATGTGACATTTTAGAACCATGAGTTTCTGTTTCTGGCCTAGAACACCTGTTAGAGGGCAAATCGGGGTCCAAAGGCTGAAGAATCTGGAGTCTCATACCAATAGGCCACTGGATCCACAAAATACCACATCCATTTAGGCAGGGGTGGGTGGAAGCAAACTTCTTTCTTCCATCTTGGCCCCATACTTATGGGTAGCACTTCTCATATTAAAGGCAGCTCTTCACCATTCGTTGTGCTCAGATATTTCCCAATCAGTGGAAACTCCCCTGCCCATTGATACACCTAGATGTATGTTTACCAATTTTCTAGGCATGTCAATTCAGTCAAGTTGATGACCAAAATTCACCATCACATTCTTATACTTAACATAATTCATAGATCCTTTGAAATTTGTACCTAGATATTGCTACAAATCAGCCTATCACAATCTCTTTCTTGGGAAACCTTAAGAAAAGGCATTACCTTCTTCAAATTCTGTTTTCCAGTTTTTGCCAATCTGGTTTTAATTCTGTGGCTTCCTCTTCAGGAGGATGCCAATACTCCGCTATTTTCTTCCTTCCTTTTTATAATCTTACCCCAAGAAGCTACATTCATTTTCCCTTTTGTTGTATAATAACACAAACACACAGAGCTAGAGCTTTTAGAAAGTTTCACAAGAAAAGAGCTGTTTCTCATGTGCATAACCACAAGTAAATTAAAGGCAGACAAGATTTAAAGACTATATAAGCTAGCTTTTACTTAATATTTATTGGTAAAGTTTTATTGTAATTCTAAACAGTGTTACATACTGTCGTATAATTTCAGAGCTGGAGGGGATTTCTGTCACAATGTAAAACTCTTGTTTTGTGTATATCAAAAAGGATTGTCTTGGCAACCTATTTTCAAGACAATGGAAATATGTTTTATTGAGAATGAAAGTATTAAGCCCTGAATAAAGAAAAAAGCCATGCATTACCTTAATCCTTAAAACCCCTATATGCAATCATCTCTAAACAGATTTGAAACAGAAAGGATAGTTTTAAAATGGAGACATTCTCAATATTCAAATAGCAAACCCTAATTTGCTGCAGAAAGAGGTATTTTAAAGTGACTCACAGATGTATTATAGCTCCATAATCACTGCCATGTTGAGAGCATTTGGGTATTTACATTTATAGTTTGTATTCAGTGTTCCAACTTAACAAATGATGAAACAATATATAAGGCTTGCTTCACCAAAATGCCTCAGGCATGATGGGAAATAATCACATGATCAAGTGAAGGCATTTAGAATGTGGCATGGAGTCTCTTCCTGCAGTAAATATTTTGCAAACTTAGTGGACAAGGTTCATTGGATCTTACTTAAGCACTGCATCTGTTCCAGTTTCAGTGATGATCTGCCTGGGACTATTCGAGATAACAGGCATTCCATGTTCCATATGTAATGCTCACAGTTTTGGCTTTGATTTAGTTAGCTTTAACCATTACCTGACTTCTCACTGGGAGATCCTGAAACTATGCTTTTCCATCCCCAGGTACTTTGGTACTTTCTGTAACATTCTACCCCAAGTCTTGTTTATGAATCCTTTATTTTTATTTTTATTAATTTCCTTCAGGGTAGCCATCACCCATAAATTGAGGGTTTTTTTTGTGTTTGCTTTCTTTATAAAACCTATCATTTCTTTCTTCTATCTTGACATTACAGTAGAGTCAAAGTCTCAATACCTGACATTTAGTGACAAAATTAACTAAATATTTATAAAGTAGTCATTGTAAGTCCTTCCATAAAAATCTGTACTTAGAATAACTGTAGATGGACATATTAACAATTCTTACAAGTTCAAAAACCAGTTAAGCACACACTAGAAAATGTCAAGTATATTGTAAAAAGGATAAAAAAGTTAATGAAAAATAGGAGGAACACACTTTCTTATACCATCATGCTATTTACATATGCTTGTGTGGAAACATATATATATATATATGTATATATAAACATATATACAAAAATATAAGTATATATGTACATATAGATATATACAATCATGCATATGTATACATGAATATATATATGCATTCAGATGTGTCTTTTAACAATGTATATGGTGCTATTTACTGTTTTTATTTACCATGTCTTATTACCATAAACTTTGACAAACTAAAGACAAATACTAAATAGCAATATTAAGCCAATTCATTTAATTCATAATTAGCACAACTCATTTAATTCATCATTGAGTTAGAAGGAAGTAGCAAAAAATTCATAGAGGTCAAAATCTACAAAAAAAAAAGTGAGTTGTGAAAATTTACTCTTCTCTGATGTCAACATCTGCTCTAAGAGCATCTGCCAAAGGTCGGAAGCCTTTGGATTTTAATAGGCCTTCTGAGAGGTGGAACTGGCAATACCCAGAGCTGTACAACATGGAAAGTCATAAAAGGTTGTCTGCATAGAGCTGAGAGGGTAAAAGATAACGAATTTGGTGAAAAGGTAAATCAGAAAAAAGCACCCTCCTCTACAGAATGTCACAGCATACAGACTTTCCATTATGGCCTTTGCTCTTGTAAAGAAGTAAAAAAATGTCTCCTATGGCAATACTTTAAAACTGCTTCCCAGATACCTTCCCACCTAGAATTTACATTACCCAGGTGACCCCCAAACACATTTAACCATGTACACCAGGCATTTGATAGAGGCAAATGTAGACCGTTTTTGCAAAACACATTTTAATATGTCTCAGATTATCACGATATTAATGTTTCCAAAATTTATAAGTTAATTTTCACTCCAAGGGTGACATTGATCAAGACAGGTGGCAATCATAAATTGGCATGTTGAATGGAAATCTCTTTGTGGCACTACTGAACATAAATTTAAAAATTTTGACTTGTACTTTTGGTCATGAAGTAATTGTTTATGGACAAATTTTCATATCCCAGACAACCATAATGTGAAGAATTGCAATCAAGATTTTTATAGTTGAGTGAGCATGAAGTTAAAAATGTTCCTTTTGAGAATGAATTATAAACTGAGTGTACCTTGATATTCATATGGCTTACAAGATCAGTAATATATAGAAATAAATTGAAAAGAGTAGTAAAGTAATACAATATACAATGCTAAATATTTATTTGAGAGCCTATTTTATATATGTGTCCAATTAGGGGCTTTACTACATAATTCAGGCATTTAAACATGAATACAGGAGCTTCATTCCATGGTTGAAGTATTTTTAGAAATCAGTCCATTTTCAGAATCTGGCACATGGTAAACAGAAGTTGCTGTGTCGATTGTCAAATGACTGAGTGAACATGTTAAGTATAGTTTCAGGGAAATTGGCTTGGATTGTGGGAATCATTAACTTTTGTTCTCACTGGCTAAAAATACAACTTTTCTAACTCATGGTAAGTCCACTGATGGCTTAGTAAAGAGGACCGCTGCCTTATGCACATGAATTCTGGAATCCAGGTGGTTTTACCTTTGCATATTTGTCACTTCACATGTGAGATCTTTACCCCAGAGTAATAAAGCAAAGAAATTGAGAAATTGAGACTTTAAAAAGTTTTATTTCCTTATCCTAGAAGGACGACGTGTAATGTTAATGTATTGAACTTAGTCATATGATTCTCCTAACTGCAAGAGAGAGTGGGCATGCAAGGGATACAAATTGAATACTCAGCTAGCAAGATTGTTTCTTTCACCATGTTTCTTTAATAAAAGCTAAGAAGGAATAAGTGAAGATAGAAAAACTGAATTCTGTGGATAACAGTATAGTGTCTAGCATCTGATATCACCAAACATTCCTGGTACCTCTATCTCATTTAATTAAAACAAGTAACTGGTTCTTTGTGGTGACAGTCAATTTCTAGATTAGTCTATCTCACATTTTCCTTTTTTCAGAATTTTTCATTCTTTTTCATCTTTACAAGTACATAATGATACTGATATCTTTCATCAATAGATAACTGTCTTTAAAGACGCTCTCTGTATGAATCGTCTGCTTTAAATGATGTTCACTTTCATCCTTCATTCAAAGCCTATTATGAAACATAATAGCATATGAACCAAACAGCATATGGGCTTCTTTGATGACAGCATTTATAAGAGCAACCCTATGCTACAATTTTATCCTTCAGATTTTAGATCAATTTGAAAGGAGACTTTGAAACTTGGCTTCTTAAGGTCTTTAGACACAAACCAATGTACATTTCTAGACAGAAAGTACCTGAAACATTTATTTGTTTAATAGTGAACTTTTAAAATGAAATCATACATGTATCCTAAGAAGAAACAAAAGATGTATTATAGTGAAGGTCAAAGGGCAGGCAAGACAGATATGTTATAAAATGAAAGAAATGCTAATTGGGCTGCTAGAGACAAAATCAGACTGTTAAATATTAATAAAAAGGATGTTTAAACTTTCATTTTTAGTTCTATCTAGTGTATTGGGAAAGAAAAATCCACTACTGTATTTCTTCAATTTCATGCATTTAAAAATTAATGTCAATTTGTTGTACTGGGGTTTCATTTGGGCATGTTAAAGTAAGCTTTTATTTTGACATGTTGAATAAGCCTCATTAATAAGCTCCATTGTTCCATTTTTATCTATGCACATTTTGACCATAGTTGCTCATTTCACTCTGTTCATTTTATTCTCCATTGAGACAGAACCTAATTTATGTTCTCAGTAGTCTTATTTTTAAGTGTATATTTATTGCACAAAATGGTTTCACTATGATATTTCACACATGTATCTAAAACCAGAACTATGTTTCTAAGTCTGGGGTCCTGAATCTTTGTAGTTGTTTTATAGGTATTACTTATTTTTTTCAATTTTTCAAAAAGAGCAGATGGATAGAATCACTTTCCTCTAAAATGACATAAACTAAGTAAGTGAAATTACTTTTTTTCTGGACGTAATTAGTGCTGTTTTATTTGTGACAACTCCCTAGAGCGGCTCTTGGAAGCCTTGTGTCGCAATGTGAAAGATGGCAAAGCTGTGGGAGGTGTTTACAAGATCCAGGTCATAGCTTAGGAAGGACCTTCATCTCTCTGGATTCTTAGGCTGCCATGTGTCTCTTCTTCCCACCTGTGTTCCTTCTACTGTGCTGCTATCTTCCATAAGGCCTTCATCAGTGCTGATAGTAGCATCATATCTTTAAACCTTGCAATTAGGAGATGAACAATCTTTTTTTCCCCTTAACTATTAGCCACTCTCAGGCATTTTTGTTCTCATAATGAAAAGTACAATAATATAGGTAATGCCATGATGCTGGCCACCTTATGCCAGAACAAGCAAAGCAATATGATGAAACATACCTGATGGATGTTAAATCCTGGGTTAGGTTTTATAATCTAGGGTAGCTTTGAAAATTATGCCAAATGACCACAAGCAAGGCCATTCTAAAGCTACTAGCATATCTGTTTTCGTTGCAGCATTCCTTATCATAGCTAATACATGGAATCAATCCAGATGCTCCTCAGTAGATGAATGGATCAAGATAATGCAGTATATATCAGAAACAACAACCTTGCCTCATTTGTAAGGAAATGGAAAGACTTGGAAAAATTTATGTTAAGATAAGTAAGCCAAACCCAAAGAAACATAAGTTGCATGTTTTCCCTCATATGTAATAACTAGAATATGTCTAGAATATTCTTAGGAGAGGATCACAATGACTCAATAGCTATGTGACTATGACCATGTAAAGTGATTCAATGGAAACAAGAGGATTTTAGTTGTACTGTTTGCAGTTCTTTCTCTCTTCTTTCTTTTGTTCCCCCACCCTGTTGTCACTGTTTTTTATTTCTGTACCCTAGGTCTTGTATGTACATTTATCTGATTTGGTGAAGGGAAAAGGATGAACCAGATGAACAGTGAGGGAAGTCAGGGTGGGGAGGAAGTGGGAGAAAAATGAGGAAAAAAGTAACATTGTTCAAAAAAGAAATGTTCTCATTACCTAACTTATGTAACTGTAACCTTTTTTTACATCACCTGTACAAGATTTAAATTTAAAAAGTTAACTTTAAGAATGAGAGGGAAAGAGGTAGCTTACATACACTAAGCAAAAGGCAAGAAATGTAAACATCACCTGATGTGGAAGAAATAATTATATTGTCAAAGCTCATAGAATTCACAAACTTTATAGACCATGATAATGACAATGTGCCTTGTGAAGGTTAAAATGTGTTTGTGATTCATTATCACTATTCCACAATGCTGTGAAATATGTGAAATTTATGTATTCATCTAATCTCAATTTACTCGTTCCACCACTTTGGAAAGCAGCAGGGAGGTTCCTCAAAAGACTCCACATAGAGCTCCCCTATGACCCAGCAATCCACTTTTGGGCATTTACCCAAATGTTTACAAACAAGACCACACTAAAGCTACCAGCACAACTATGTTTATTGCATAGCTAAGATATGGAACCAACCCAGATGCCCCTCAGTAGATGAATGGATCAAGAAAATGTGGTGTATATATACACAATGGAATTCTATGCCTCCATCAGAAAGAATGACATTGCCCCATTTGTTAGGAAATGGAAAGGCTTGGAAAAAATTATATTAAGTGAAGTAAGCCAGGCCCAAAGAAACATAGGTCCCATGGTTTCCCTTATTTGCAATATCTAGTATATGTATGAGTCAAGCAGAAAAGGTCAGATAAGGTGATGTTAGGGAAATGAACCCTAAGATATGTATTCAAATGTTTTTTTTCTTTCATGTGATTGTTTCTAACACATTTATAAGATTATTTCTTTGTTGCTTTGTATGTCCCTCCCCCACAGTATAACACCTGCTTTCCCTGAATTTGGTGTCGGTATAATTTGTGGAGGGGAAGGGGAAAAACAAATCGTTTAAATAGGGATACAGGTGGTGCAACAATGAGATGTACAAGTCGTTATGTCGAAAACGAACTTTACAACTTTGGTGCAAGGGGGGCGGGGAGGATTGAGTGGGGGGGGGCAGGGGGAGGATGGGAAGGGATGGGACGGGGAAACAAAGGAGGAGGCTACAATGCTTGATAAGAAATGTACTCATTATATTGCCCATGTAATTGTAACTCCTCTGTACAGTATTTTCACAATAAAAAAAATCTGAAAGCAAAAAAAATAAAATAACATAAAAAATTTTAAAAAAGAAGAAAAGTGAGAGACTAGATGGGTTAGGAGTGATGGCGACAATGTTATCAAACACTTTGTATTCTTACAATGCTTTGTAGAATGTGAACTTCTTTGTACAACCACTTAAAATCAATAAAAAAAATTTAAAGACAAGAAATACAAGTGGATAAGCAACTTGAAAGAAATGTTTCTTCCTAATAAAGTAATTTTTAAAAAGAAAAAAATAATTTAAATTTTGTTACTTTTTACGTGTATTAAATAATAAAAAATATGAAAAATAACACATTATAGTTTGGGAGATTCATAGAATGACATGTGGAAAATAACATCATCATATTCTGTGTTAAAAAATAAATCGTAGCAAATTGCTATAAACTATGATATTAAATAATGAAAATGTCTATAAATCTCATTTCTATCAGAGTGCCAGTAGTAATGAATTATGTTTTTCTAGGTGTTGGAAAATTATTTTCAGAGTATGTGGTAATTTGGCTCAGGTAGAGCAATAAGTTCACTATTATTAAACTAAAAGGAAAATTGTGGAAATTTTCAAAAGACAAAGCAGTAAAATTGCACAACTTTATGGTCAACATGTAGACACTTAGGGAAAACAAAAATCACAAAGAGTAAGTATGAAACTTGAAATAACAAGTATAAAGGCTCTTATCTTCCAGGAATTCCCAGGATCTATATGCGGGAAACATGCTTAATGTCAGACTTGTTATATAACAATTAAAATAAATGTTATTTCCTAATATAACCCTCTGCATTATTCAGATTTTTGTAATTATATCGCATACAGGTTATAATTAATCTTAATACCTTTGCAATGAATTTCCTGTATAGTCCATTATGTATTACATGTTAATGATTTGTTTCTGAAGGATTTTCAAAATGATTTCATAATTTTTAGTGTTTCATTTTATGAGATGTATTTTCTTAAAGAAGTATGTGATGCAGCCCAGATCACATGAACAGAATCTGATTGAGCATTTTGTCTCAATCATGCCTGGAGACTACCTGGAAGGCATGGTAAAGACCACAGTGCTGTAGGAGGGAAGAAATATTATTTGGGGGGTTAATGAAACAAGTCCGGGCGGGGTCCATATCCTAGAGTTGCTATGGTAATGTAGCACAAACTGGGAAGTTCAAAGAAGCAGAGATTTCACTGGTTCATAGTTCTGGAGAGTAGACAACCAAAATCATTTTTTTGGTTGGGCCATACTCCCTCTGAAGGCACAAAGATAAGATTTGTTGCAGATCTTTCTTATAGCTGCCAATAGCCACACTATCAGTGACACAGAACAAAGAATATGGAACCCATGTTCCTTAGCCTTCAGAATACTTGATTTATTGCTTTGTCTCTTCCTGTCATCCTCCCTCTATGTATATCAATTTTTTCCATATGACTTCTTTATTTAAATAAAGATTACCACCATTCATGATGTATGGATCCCCCAGGGTACCTCCTATGTATCATATTAATTTAAATGGTTACATTTGTATTTCATGTAAAGTCACTCGGAAGTAATAGAGCTTAGAATTTGAGCAAGTATGCGTATAGCAAGTGAGTTGAAAACAACAACAATAAGGTAGAGCTATAAACAACCTTGTCAATTATTAATAACAGCTCTGTCACTTTCTTTCTAAAGTCAATGCGATGAAGAAACTGATGTGAAGCTGTCTTGTAAACCACATATTCAAGAAAAAATTAAGCTATCCATGACAATAGGCCAAATTCTACTACTAATCTTTGGCTTTTAGGGGTAAGCAAGAGCATGCTTAAGTCCTGAATAGGGTTATTGTCCAACTGAAAGCAACACACTTAATTTTACCAACAATGATGTCAAGAAACAAGATTTTAATTAATAAATTAAACTCATAAAACTCATGATTTTCATATGAAGAAGCACCATCAGTAAGAATTAATTATAGTATAGAAGAGAAATGAATGGACAATGTTGTGTAGCCAATAATATTTCTTTTCAAATAGCATTCATTTTCCTTCTATTCAGAGTCAAGAATGTTTAAGAATTTTACTAGTGGAAATCAGCACATAGATTTTTTTGATCAGTCATTCTTTCTAAGAACATCTGCTATGAACGCATAGATTTGTTTTTATCCACTGCCTCCTAAGCTGTCTCATTTTTCTGATGAAAAGATGGAAACAATTTAGTATAATATTATCATTACCATTGCATTTTATTGTTAATGTTTATAATCACTTTAAGGGTGGGTGAGGTAATCCACGTTTGAAATACTCGCTACTCAGAGGATGAAGGCAGATGAATTGCAATCTGAGGCTTGTCCAGGCAAAAGCAAGAGACCCTGTCTAAAAATAAAGTTAAAATCGCTAGGTATTATATAACAAGTGGTAGAGTATCTGTCTAGTAAGTATGTGTTCTTGAGTAAAAAATCTCAGAATTGTCAGGGGGAAAAAAGGTAAATATTTTAAATCTCATTCTTATTGTATAGGGCAAATATCAGTGTAAACAGATACTTCCACAGTAGAATATTTTAACAAACTGTTCCTTTGACATAAGAAATTCTTTCATTCCTTTCATTATCATAACACTAGAGAGTCTGCCTATTAGCCACATATGATATCTGACTAAAAGGCTATGGCGATCCTTTCTTTATCCAAAATGACATACTTGTCATATTTATACATACTTGTCACTTGTCCCTGTCATTGTATGCTAAATGTCTTCTGCCCTTTATTTTTCTTTTGTGATCATGATACAGTGAATGCTTTTGTATCTTTTAAATATATGCTAAATTATTTAAACATATGTGTATGCATATAATAATGTATATATAGGATTTTAAGTTATAGAGTATGTAAATGGTCGTCTTTGGAAGAAAAAACAAAATTTTCCATAATTTTGACCCAATTTAAATTCAGATCCCTGGCTCATCCTTTTCTCTCTCTTTACACCTAAAATTTCTTAAATTTTGCCTATTAAAATAGTAATAAATGATATTCCTTAATTACTACAAAGGTCAAGCATCTCTTTAAGTATTTGTTAACTCTCATGAATTTCTTAGACTAATGTTTCAGTCCTATCCTTTTGCTTACATAATGTGAATATATTTATAAAATTCAAAACTAGAACAAAATTAAACTATATGTAATTTTGAAATGAAGTACAAAAAAAAAGCTGGGCACCAGTAGCTCACACTTGTAATCCTAGCTATTCAGGAGTCTGATTGTGGTTCAAATCCAGCCCTGGCAGAAGAGGCCATGACACTCTTATGTCCAATCAACCACTCAGAAAACTGGAAGTGAAACTATGGCTCAAAGTGATAGAGCACTAGTCTTGAGCAAAAAGATCTTAGGGACAGTGCCCAGGCCCTGAGCTCAAGTATTTTCACAATAAAAAATATTTTAAAGGACCCATAAACAAGATAAATAAATAAATGCCAGTAAATGGCAAATGTATTGTTTAGGATATTGATTACCTCAATAGATTTTGTGGGAGGGATAGGAAACTGTAGAGAAAGTGTTTTGCTTTCATACTCACAGTTTAAAATTACTATTCTAGTCGTATTAGATTCTAGGTTCATTGAGTGTTTGCTATATTATTAAGCAAATGAATAATTTAAATAAGTAAATGTGTGTAGCACATCAAAATGGCTCTCCAAAACCAAGGATCATAATTTATTATGAAACTAGGCCTATTAACATATCATACTGTATACCTTTGTTCAGTAGGAAAGATAGTTTAGGTACTACCAAGTACATGACAATCATTCAAATATGAAAACAAGAGCAAATGATCTAAGCATGCCATTGTAAAATATACTTTAAATAACTTGCTTGTAATAACTGGGGATGGAGGAGGAAAGCAGTGATGCTATCAAATCCTGTAATTGAGGACAGATTGAAAAGTTGTATGCATGCTTAAAAGGAAATAGTATAAAGAGTAATGTTTTGTGACTGGTAAAATGGAAAAAGCTGAAACCCAAACCCATATTACTCCAAATGTCAATCACTGCATTTTTATGCCATCTCCCACTGATGTTCTCCTTAAGTATCACAATTAATAATTGCTTTTAGACTTTGGGGATCCCCGAAACAATCTCAGAAGGATTTGAATATGCATCAGCCATAGTTTTAATGGAATTTTATAGCTCTCATTGATAATTATTATTGGATCTGGAAAACCAGCGCTTACCATAAAGGACTATCTGTCTTTTCACTTGCTATGTTGAATGGAAGAGCCATATTTCCCTTTTATCATCTTCTCTACCTTCTGATGGCAGCAGTATGATGGCCCAATATGCCAAGAAAGTATCTTGGTTTACGATTTGTCAGAAAAACAGTTGTGTTCCTAGCAAAGTACTGAAATCACAAAGAGGGTAGAATAAAATTTCCTCTAGGAAACTATTTGCTATGCCAGTGAGAGCAGACATTCTTTCTGTATCATTTTGTTTGCTGTGGTAAGAGGTGAGGTTGCTTCTTTGGCATCCTGCCACTTTAGCAAGGCCTCCAGACTGGCTTTTCACTGGTTAATTTTAGGTGAATTCACTTCAACCTTTATGCCTAAGCTGGCTTTCAACTGCAATCTACAGGTCTTTTCAGTTTCCTGAGTAGCTACAATTGGTGCTCTATTCTTTCTTTCTGTCTTTATCTCTTCTGTCTGTCTCTCTTTTCCTTCCTCCCTTCATATCTGCCTTCTCTCTTTTTTCCTTTCTTTTTCTTTCATTGTAATAAACTTTAACTTCCACCAGTGATACTATAATTATTCAACTATATACACTTATTCGATTATAATAGCAATTAATAAATATTGCAACTTGGATGGAGCGAGCGAGAGAGAGAGAGAGAGAGAGAAACAGAAAAAGAGAGGGGAGGAGAGACACAGCAAAACATAGAGAGACACAGAGAGAATGAACTGAAGAAATGTCCTGAAGGATTTGGTGAGGATATAGCAATTTTTAAGGTTATCTCAAAGTCTGGATATTTTGGATAACATCTTACCAAGCCTGTTTATCTTGTTTTTAAAATCTTTGCATTTTTGTTGTGCTAGGAACTGAACCCAGATAATCAGATAAGCTTGGTATGCACTCTATCACTGAGCTATCAACCCTAGTCTTAAAGCTTTATTTAAAAACTATGCAAAAATCACCCATATATGATCATCACAAGAGAAAGACCCCTTGGATATAAATAAGAGCCTAATAAGAGCTCCTAGCAAGGCCTTAAATGGTGAATGAAGACTTACCTTTAAACTAACTACCACCAACTATACCATTTAGTTTTGGGTATCTGGAATAGTCATAAGAGTGGAGACATCTTCAATGCAATGGATGAGTTTCATCCTTAGAAGGCCACGGCCAAGGCTATTCACCAGGTTTTGTGATGTCCTCCCCAGAGGCATGCTTTATAGCTGGGTGATCCAATTTTAGTTTGTATTTGACTTCAGCTTTTCATAATGAATGGATTTATGTTCCAGGTTAAAAAAACATAAACAAGAAATTAAACATAAACAAGAAGCTAAATTTTTGTGAGCAAGAACAACAAAAACAACACAAGACACACGTGGGATATTGCATATCACTCTGCAAGGAGAGTCAGAGGTTTCAGAATAACAACAACAACACATGTGGTGTTGGCTAGTGGAAGAAAGAAAATCACATGAAGACCTAGTCTGTGTCAGACATAAAAGAAAGAATGAGTAAAAGATCAGATCAAAATGAGCATTTCTTTAAATATACCACTTGCCTAATAGATTTTTTCCTAATATGTTATTGAAATCACTTAAGTTTTTTTAAGTTCAGTGTTATTTCTTGAATTCCTTTAGTGGCAGACATTTTTCAGTCTCTTAGGAAGCTCAGTTTTTCTAAGATTGAGAAGCTGCCCTAGTCCACAGTACTTATTTCTTCGGTCTTCACTAGTTTATGGACTGTGTACTCTGATTTAGCTTCCCGGCACTTCTTGCCCCTCCCTTTTATCCATTGATTTTCAGAAGAGAAGTTATGTGTTAGTCATTTCATTATTTTTCTTCTTTTTGGCATTAAGCCTTCTGAAAAAAGAAGCTTCACAGTTCATTTAGTAACTACACATTAAAAATAAATTTTCATTTTCTACTGCTGAATATAGACCAGCACAAATCTTCCATTAGGGGTGAAAATATTTCTCTTCATTCCCAGGATCCTCCACAAAGCTTTCTATAGCCTTACTTTAATATTAAACACAGAAGTATTTTATTTTAAAATAAGAGCAGTTCTCTACAGTTCTCTTCCTACTTATAGTTTAGGTTAAAAATCAGGTGGATTTACAGTCTTCCTGATCACCCAGTTTCAAATATATATTTGTATTTATATATGTGTCTAATTGTTATATTGTTATATATAGTTACATATATATTAAATATATATCTTTACAAATATACATTTATGTGTACAGTGTATATACAACTGACAGATGTATACATTGCTTATTATAGTCCTATATATAAACTATTACAAATGCAATGACAAAAGGAATGATCATGGGCCTTATCTCAAAAATGCTTTTCTATTTACATTATTAATGTGATATGCCATTATATTATTTTTTTCAATACAAGCCTACTTACTGTTGGTTTAGTTACAGGTCAGGAAAATCAGTTTTTGGTGGTTATAACATGTTTTGTTGACTGTTTTCTTACAGACTAATTCAACAATGCTGAGGCCAAAGATAAGGTTCAAAGTTTTATTCTGAACCCATTTCCAATGAAATATATTCTCTCAACTTTGATCTGATTCAGAACACTAGTGTTTGCACTCTGGGATGATAGTTTGTTCTGTTTTTTCAATAGCGTCTCTCCTCCAGAGAGGAATAGATTTCTGTCCTTGCAATGGTCTCAGTGGCTACTGGGCAAAAACAAAACAAACAAACAAACAAATACAAAAATCCTCCAGTCTCAAAACATCACAGAAAAGCAACAACAAAAAATCAGCAATACGTCCTTTTTTAAAATTTTCATTTTTTATCATCAAGTATTGTACACAGGAATTGCTCTTTAATAAAGCAGTTTGTGAATACAATGCATCTTAATCAATGTTAACCCTCTTAACATTCTTATCCATCACTGTTGATACAGCCATTTCCTTATTTTTATTAATTTTATAGGATATGCATTGAATTCTTTTTTAAATTTTTATTTATTTTTTATTGTGAAAATACTGTACAGAGGGGTTACAATTACATGGGCAAGATAATGAGTACATCTCTTATCAAGCATTGTAGCCTCCTCCTTTGTTTCCCCTTCCCATCCCGTCCCATCCACCCCTCGCCCCCCCACCCAATCCTCCCCGCCCCCCCCCACCAAAGTTGTAAAGTTCGTTTTGACATAACAACTTGTACTTCTCATTGTTGCAACGGGTCCACCTGTATGCATTGAATTCTTGACCGAATCCACAGCTTCTACTCTTCATTCTTCTACCCCTCTCATTTTGACTCCAACCTTTGTATCTGTTTCCTGGTGCTTATTTTGATGGGCTTTGTCTTTGCCTTTTTTTTTTTTTTGCCAGTCATGGTGCCTGAACTCTGGGCCTAGGCGCTGTCCCTCAGCTCTTCAGCTCAAGGCTAGCGCTCTACTACTTGAGCCACAGCGCCACTTCCAGCTTTTTCTGCTTCTGTGGTGCTGAGGAATCGAACCCAGGGCTTCATGCAAGCACTCTACCACTGAGCCACCTTCCCAGCCCTGTCTTTGCCTTTTTAAGGAAATTGAATGTTCTCTCGAATCAACTATATTTCAGTTAATATTGGGTGCATACCACCCAATGTGTTTACTTAAAATTTTATAGGCTAATTCTATCTTTCACAAAAGAAGGACATCATGCAACTTTTGTCTTTCTGGGCCTGATTTACTTCACATAATATCATTGTTTCCAAGTCTTTCCATTTCTTTACAAATGATACCATTCTTATTAATGGGTGAATAAAAATTCCATTGTGTATATACCACATTTTTTGATCCATTGGTCCATTGAGAGGCATCTGAGCTGATTCAATACCTTGGCTATGATGATGAGTGTTTCAATGAACATGAATGTGCTGGTGGCTTTTTTTAATTTTTTTAAAAATTATATATATAGTAAAATTACTGTACAGAGGGGTTACAGTTACATGAGTAAGGTAATGAGTACATTTCCTATGGAGCATTGTTACCTTCTCCTTTGTTTTCCCTCTACCATCCCTTCCCTCCCCACCTCCCCAATTTCTCCCTCCCCATCACCCCGAATTTGTAAATTTTTTTATTGTGAAAATACCATACAGAGGGGTTACAATTACATAGGCAAGGATATGAGTGCATTTATTATCAAGCATTGTTGCCATTATTACACCCTGGTTGATGATCTTTTGGAGAAATGCCCAGAAATAGAATAGCTGAGTCTATGGGAATTATAGATTCTATGTGGTATTTGTGGGTTTTAAGTTCAGTTTTTGGAGGAATCTCCAAACTGCTTCCCAGAGTGATGGAACAAATTTACATTCCCACCAACAGAGTATTAGGGTTCCCTTTTGGACACATGCTCACCAGCATCTCTCACCTAAGAAGTGTTGAGTCACCTTTATCCATTGTAATAGATAATAATTCTTTAACATTTATCATGAAACATAATCATGTGATTGCTTGACTTTATTGAATTGTTAGAAATGAAGTGAGATTGCTAAATGTAACATTCAATCTTCTTGCTGAAGGTCACAGGACTCATATCCAGAACACTATTTTGTCAATATATAAATAGAAGAAGATCATTATTTTTATTTTATTAACCAACACTAGGTATTTAATTTGCTAAAACACATAAAAATGCCTTTGAAATCTGCCACAGATTTAGTAAAATTAAAGTAGTGTATGACATTGAAGTTAAGTATTTGCATATTATGCATATATTTCCCATCTTTTGCAAGATCAATTTATCTGAACTTTTCTATAATAAATTGATTTTTCTATTAGACATGATGAACAGTTTCTCTATCTTACATGCAACTTTTTATATAGATATATTAATTTTTATATAGATGTATTAATATTTAGATGGGTATAGTATTTAAAATCTTATTATATTTTAATAAAGCTATTTATCTATATAATTTTAAGATAATTATTTAGTTTATCTTTTCCTTTACTTCATTTCCTTCCTATAGTTTTGCTATTATGGCTATCTACCGTTAGATCTGTATGATTGGCATCCTGCAATAATTTATATGATTACTTACTTTGCATGTAAATATTTCGCCTATTTAGGATCCATTGTAAATATTTTAAATAGAATTCTCCTTTCTAAATAGGCAGTTGAGAAACCTTTTTTTAAGATACCAGTTTGAAGAAAAACTTCAATTTATTATTGTTATTAATATTTTAATATTAATAGAATTTTACTTTTGTGTTACATGTACTTGCTTTCCTATGCCATAGTTCTAACTATGAATTGCTCATAGTTTAATGGTACTGTATAATTTATTGGTATCTTTTCAATGTTTTCTAATATTTGCTATCATAAATGTATTTTAACATTCGAAATCTACCGTTACTGATCATTGCTCTTTGTAAAAAAGCGTTATGTATTTTATTTTGTAGATCTGAGTTACACTTAAGATATTATCTCTTCAATTAAAAATGTGCTTATATATAAAAGTAGAACTCTCTCTTTTTTTTCTTTGTACTGGTACTGAGGCTTGAATTCAAGGCTTAAGTGCTATCCCTTAGCCATTTTACTCAGTTTGTCCTCCACTACTTGAGCCACTGCTCTACTTCCTAAATATAGATTTCATAAGGAGATTGTAATATTCTTTCATCTAGGAACATAGTTCTGCAGGTTTTTTATTACTTCATTTATAACTCTCAGAAAAAATTTATAAGTTGCTATTTTATATAAATACACCACATTTTATTAACTTTATTTCTATTTCAATACATTTTAATGTTATTTTGAATTAGAGCTTTCCTTTTTGTATTTTCCCTTTGGTTATTGTTTGTATGTAAAAGTTATCACTTTTGTGAGTATTTTATAACTGAGAAATTTACTGACTATTCTTAACATTGTTATATTGTTATGAATTTTCTATTTTCAAGAGCGTCAATCAATTTCTTTGTGTCTTAAAATAAACAATATTAAAGTCTATCAAAATAATTTTGTCAGTGTCTCAGCTTTATACAGTATTTTTTCCTGCATGAGATTTGGGGTAAATACTTATAAACCTTCATGAACATTGATGGTGATAGTGAACAAATTTATCTTAATATAGCTTTACTGAGAATGATCAAGTATTTCATCATTAAATTTGATGTTAGCTATTTGCTTGATTTTTACAGAAAATCCTTTTTAAAATGTACAAGGAAACTTTTATATTTGCAAGTTCACATGAATAGATCATTATTGTAAAATTTAAATAAAAGAAATATAATATACTAAAATAGTGATAATTTGCAACTATTTTTATCTTTTTCTTCCTTCTAAATTTTCTGATCTTATTTTGGACCTCCTCTTTCTTTTTTGGATATAGTCTCTATTTAACCCTTAATCATGTTCACCTGAGTTTTATAGCTAAAGAAAGAAAATGTAAAGTAATAAAAACAAAAAAAACATATAAAAGCATATAAAGAAAAGAAAGGGGGACTTCTACACCTTTGAAATAGGGAAGAGACTATCTCAAGAAGGGGTAAATGGTCTACAGTGTGGAATGTTGCTCTAAGTTCTATTTTTAAATTTTTTGAATGTTTTTATTATCTTCCGGTAGTTGTACAAAGGAGTTTCCATTCCCAAAGCAGTTTATGAATACAGTGCATCTTGATCAATGATACCCCCGTCACCCCCTTCAACATTCTTACCCACCCCTCCTAGCCCTCCCACTTACCTTAATTTTAGAGGATGTATTGATTATTTTGCAATTTGACAAATCTTCATCTGTGTCAGCACTTCAACATCTTCACTCTGCCCTTCCCTTATATTTCTCAAATCTGTGGAATATGTAATGAATTCTTGACTTCATCTCCCCCTTTCCCTTCATTCTTTTCCCCCTTTCCCCTGGCTCAACTTCCGCCCCTTTTGCAAGTATCCTGGCACTTATGTTGTTGGGTTTTGACCTAGTATTAGAAAAATGGAGACTTATATGCTTTCTCTAGCATTGAGAACATTGGAGACTATCATTCCCATGTAAGATTAAACTGGGAGGCTCTCTGTTCTTGAATCCTTCAAAAATTCTGAATTGAAGAAGGAGGTCATAAAAATCTATATTTTTAGCAAACTCTACTGATAATTTTGTTATAAGTAGTCCACAGACATCTTCCCCCCCAAAAAAAAAATACTTCATGGATGTGATTTTTATTTGTAAGATAAAAAAAAGAACACAGTACAAGTTCATTGATCAAATTAAAAGTTGTTTTTTAATCTGATCAAGTTTGCAGACATTGCTTACAACAATGGCAAAGAAGTTTGGGAGGAACAAAAAAAATGGTGGATGATTTGTTCAAGATGAAGATGCACAATTCTTCTGTTCCTGGATTTTTTTTCTTATATCTTCTCATCTTATTTTCAGCTAAACAAAAGTATGAATTTAAATTTGCTAAGCAAAAAAAAATAATTGACTAGAATACTAAATTGTGGCAGTACAAGTGCATTAAATTCTTGTGTTTTTCTGATCTGCTCTAAGCACATCCTCATGATAGAAAGATTACCCCAAGTACTCACACTTGGTATTTTTGACTCACATCCAAATAAAAAGGGTGTGACTTCATGAGGCAGCAATTAAATTTTTTAGCTGTTTTTTGAAATTTATTTGCCAAAATTAGATCATATTCCTTACTGGAAATATTAATTTTCACCAAGACATGGAATTGCATTTTTTTTAGTGTAGGCCTACACACTGTCTCAGTTATATCCATTATTCTAAACCCAGAAGTAGAACCAACTTCTTAGTAAGTGGCCAGTGTTAAGAATTGTCTTTTGGGGCGGGGAGGTGGTCGTGGGGCCTGAACTCTGGGCCTGGGTGCTGTCCCTCAGCTCTTCAGCTCAAGGCTAGCGCTCTACCACTTGAGCCACAGCGCCACTTTTTTTTGCTTATGTGGTGCTGAGGAATCGAACCCAGGGCCTCATGCATGCAAGGCAAGCTCTCTATCACTGAGCCACCTTCCCAGCCCAAGAAGAAATTTTGAAAAGGAAACATCAGGTTAGTTGCAGAAAGAAAAGCATGATTCTTAGGAGAACACCATTAGTCATCTTGACTTTACCTGAACAATGAAAATGACAAAAAAATCAACTAAATGTTTTAAGAATCAAATGAGTTACTTAAGTTTGTTTAGAAAATGCTTGACACATCGTAGCTATACATGTATTTGCTATGATTAAAAGAAGGGATTTGTTTTGGAATTATTTTCATTAGCCTATATAAATTGTAGAAAGCGAGGGGTTTCATTGTGATATTTCTGTAGTACATTATAATGAATTTTGTTTTCACTCATCATTAACATTGTGTATTCCATAGCTCCCCCTTTTTACACATTATTAAAATGGGTTGGATGTCATATATACAAATATCACATACATCAGATGTTCATGTTTGGAACTTCCATCATATTCTAATCTGCACATATTCTTTTTTTCCTTATTTTTATTAAATTTTTTATTGTAAAAATGTTGTATAGAGAGGTTAGTTACCTGAGTAGGGCAATGAGTACATTTCATAGTGAGCATTGTTATCTCCTCCTTTGTTTTCTCCCTACCATCACTTCCTCCTCACTTTCCCCCCCCCAACTCCACCCTTCCCCCACCCCTTTCTCTTTCCTCTTATCTTTGGTTGATTCATCTGCAAATAGCCTCTCTTCTGTGTTTGGTAATTCTGTTCTTTTTGTTTGTTTGTTTTTCTTCTTATGGAAACAACGCAATTAACATTTATTTTCAATGGAACATTAACCACAATTATACTAAAACTACATCCAAACTAAGCCAACTGGAAAATTTCAAATATTTTAAAAATCTTACAAGTCCAGCACAGTTGTAAACGAAAGTAGAAACACATTATTAATTGATTTACAACACAGCTTATGAAATTCCAACACCAATGTCTTAAGAAATCTTCCAAAATAATATTATCTTGATCTACAGGTTTTTAAAAAAAGATGATTTGAGCTGTTTTGGAAACAGGATTCACTGCTCAACAATTTATGGGTTCAAGAACTCCTGCTGAGACTATAGAGACACATTTCCACAACATGTTTAAACTTTATTTTCAAGAGTACAAATCTGATGCAAATAATCCAGAGATTTTGTTGTCCATAAGGTAGTTCTCAAGCCCTTATGCTGCCTAGGGAGGCAGTCTACAACGGTATGCTCCTAGCCCTTTTTATTTTGGTAATAATTGATAATAATAAGAATAGTAGATGCTCCTAAGTATGTATCCCATGTAGCTTAGATTACAGAAATGTTCCATCAGGATGACACATTTCGATCCATTTTTATCCATTCTTTAATTTCACTTGTGCACCAAGGGAACACTTTTGTAAAGATCTCTTCTTGTCAAGGTTTCTTTCTCAATACCATCTTGTAAAATGTTTAGAGATTACACTGAGCTAAGTACAACCATCAGCACATGCATTTCTTTGGTGAGACTTCTGTCTATTGTGCCCTTTCAGGAACTTGAGCAAGGTGCACTGATATTCACATCTTCCCACATTGTATATTTAGAGTTAGAATCCACTGTGAATTCTTTCATATTGGTTAAAGAAAGTCAGACATTGGTAGACTTTTCTTTCTTGTCTCAGTATTCCCTCCAGTAAGCATTCCCCCAAATAAATGTTTGAAGTAGAATAGAAGAAAAAAATCCTTTCCTAATATTTAAACCTTGAGTTTCTTTCTAGTATTTCTTTTATGCTCATGACAGATACCAGAAGTCATTTACATAAGGTTATTATCCACTGTGTAAACTTTTACAGATTTTAAAAATTAGGCAATACTGGGAAATAAGTCACCCTTCTAAGCCCTTATTTTTTAAGGCTAGGATCTTATTTTCACACTGGTTGTTTTTGAGGCCTGCACTGTGATCCTCCTCCTTTTGCTTCCCTAGACTATTGGAGATGACAGTTATGTACCACTGCCATTGGTCGAGATGGATTTTCCCTGAGCCATCCTCAAACTGCAACCGCTACATCATAATTTCCCAAGTAAAATTACATGTTGTACCACTAACAGTAGGCTCTTAAATGGATTCCAAGGATTTCTCAAAGTAAAGTCATAGAGTTTCTGTACGGGGTAAGTTCTTTCATGTGTTTGAAGACTACTGGAAGAAAGGAAGGCATGTCCATATTGTCTACATGAATAGTATTTCTTTCTAGTGAGTATTTCTGCCATGTGCTTGCAGATTTGCGGAATAGTGAACATTTTCCCACATTGCTTATAACCAGAAGATTTATTTCCAGTGACTTATCTCACATTTTTGAAGGGCCATGGAAGAAATGAAGGCCTCCTGGACATTTCTTACTTCTATAGAGTCTCTCCTGAGTATGTTGGATTTTTTTTCATGGCTTTGAAGGACCCTCGAACTAGCGTAGGCATTCCCACAGTGTTAACAGCCATGGTTTGTCTCTAGTGTGATCATTTTCATGTCTTGCAAGGGTACTGGAAAACATTAGTGCTTTTTATACTTCTTACATCCATAAAGGCTCTCATCAGTGTGAGTACTTTTCTATCTTCCAAGGACACTGGAATAAATGAGTGCTTTCCCACATTATTTACACTCATGAGGTAATGTGAATCCATTTAGAGGCTTCAAAGGACACTAGAAACTAAAGAACTCTTTCCTGTATTGCTTACAGAAACTCACACTCCAGGGTGAGTTCTTTCATGTATTCAAAGCACACTGGGATAAGTGAACCATTCCCATATGTCTCATATCCAAAAAGTTTCTCCTCATTGAGGTCTTTCGTATCTTTCAAGGTCCTAAAACAAATGAATGTTTTCTCACAATGCTTACATCTATAAATTTCTCTCCAGTGTAAGTTCATTCCTATGTCGGAAGAACAAGGCAACAAGTGCATTCTTTTCTGCATTTCCTAAATCTATAGAGCTTCTTTGCAAGGTGACTCCTCTTTTGTGTTTGATAGTCACTAGGACAAATGAATTGTTTTCACATCGCTTACACCCATAAGTATATCATAGGTGTGAGTTGTTCATGTCTTTAGGGCTACTGGAAAAAAAATGAATGTTTTCTTACATGGGTTTCATTCATCATGTCTCTCTACAGTGTGAAAATTGTCATGTTCTTAAAGGTGATTGCAACAACAAACCTGTCTGATAGTATTCCTCGACATGGTAACAAATTCCAGTTTTTTGACAGACAGTGTAACACATGAAGACCTTTCCATATTTCTTACCACTATGGAATTTCTCTTCAGTGTGACTTGTTTCCATTCTTCAAAGCATTCTGGAAAAAGCCAATTCTTCCCCACATTGCTTATGCTATGTTTACCCAAGTAAGAAACTTTCCAAATTTATTTTACCGCGACTTTTCATTATTTTTAACTCTCTGCCAGCAATATGCAAAATGTGCCAATTATTTAGTATCTTTTCTATATGCTTGCTATAACTTTAAAAAATTAACCATAGTAAATGATGTATAATACTCATTGGGATCTCTTTGCATTTCTGCTGCAATTCTCATGCATCATATTTGGTATCTTCAGTTTTTCTTTCATGAAGTATCTGTTTGCCCATTTGTGGGAGAAGGTTGTTTGCTTGCTGTTGTGTTTGGAGATTTCTCATGTCAATCATTTGATGACACGTGTGATTTATAGACATTTCTTTCCAGTCCATAATTTTTCAGGTTATTTCTGGGCTCTATATTCTGCTCCACTGATTCATGAGTACATGTTTTCACCAGTATCATACTGTCTTTATCCCTTTAGCTTCGTATTAAGTGTAAAAGTTGAGAAGCAAGAGATCATTAATTGTATTCTTTCAAATTTGTTAAATAAATAGTTTTATACTCAGTTTCATTTCATTTCCATAAACAATTTAATGTCTATTTCTGTCTGTCTACAAAATAATCCAAGGGGATTGTGAATGGGTTGCACAAAATCTATTGATTTAATGCAGAGGTATTGGTGCTTTCATCGTTTTAAATCTTTAAGTCCCTGAAAAAATGAGATATCTTCCTTAGTATGTAGATTTAAATATTTATCAGTATGTTTGGCAGTCTCAGCAGATTCTATACATATTTTACTAGATTAATTATTAAATATTCTCTTCTTTTGAAATTATAGTTCGTTTGCTTCTAAAGTACATATCTAACATCTTGAAAAATGTTTGCAATAGGTACTTTGAAGTCTTCTAAAAACTCCAGTATCTTTGTCATGTTGGTGTCTATTGACTGTGCTTTCCCTTATGATATTTTTTAAAACATAATATTAGTTCTAGCTGATAGTTTAAACTATTTTTTGCATGCCTTTGCTTTGAGAAGGTATTCTAAACATCGGAGATTTCCTAAGCTCTGTTCTTTATTTTTCCTCTGACTAAATGGCTAATTGTCTTGACTGTATTTGCACCTGAAGTATATGTGGTGGGTAAATCCAAAGGAATAGAATCTCTTGGTTTAGTCAGAAAATAAGAACTGTCTCTAATCATCCTGGCCTTCTCTGGCCCCATCCTGTTGGAGGTCTTAGAGTCTGACTTTTCCTGTAGGCTTCCCCGGGGCAGTCAACCTCACCTTCACCTGTGAAGTGAACATGTGCTTCTTAAGCGTATTCTGTGGTAGGTTTCTAGCTCTCAGGTTAATACCTATGCTTTGTGAATAAATGAGCCCACTTGAGGAAAATTCAACTCTAAACTTTATCCTGCCTGCTTTTGCTGTTCCATCAAGTTAATACAGCCCTGTGTAGCACAGTGTAGGAGTACAATAAAAGACAATGTCTTTATAGGATATTAAACAGAAAAGTTGGAGAAGACTCCCTTGTCTCTCAGTAATATTCTTAATATACCTTTTTCTTTGAGCTGAAGGACAAAAATGAAGCATACAAGAATGAATATTTCCTTTTCCAATTTGTTGCTATTTTTTTCCTTTTCAAATCCTTTGGAGTAGCTAAAGACCTAGGCTCTCTCTTTATTTTTACCAGTTGGTCTTCATATGTAAAATTTTTCTATCACTCTTGGTGTGTGCAGATGTGTTATTTCTGCACAATGTTGTTAATATGTATTTATGATCTCATACTTGCCGTATGATTCTGTAGTCTAGGATTTCAGGCTCAGCTTCTCCAGGTTCTTTGAAAGGCTATAATCAGGTTAGCAGTTGAGGATATAGCCTTATCCATGGATTGAAGGGAGGAGTAGAGGTAAGGATGCCTGTAAGACGGGAAAAGGCAAATACTCTGACCCTCACCCAGCTATCCATTAAAACTATTAAAAGCATATTTTCAACATCTTTATTAGGAAATTTCAAATTAGCTACAAGACTAGATCTTTTGGACTAAATCAAATTAGAATTTACAGGGCTAATGGTGGCTGTGCAAATGACAAATAGTAACTGTTACTCTCCCCAAAAATGCCCACAATAAAACCTCAGAATCACCACAGGTGTCAAATCATCTCTTTCTTTTGATGGATTGCTCTTTAATATGTCACTCACTTCCATAAAGCTAACGAAGGAGTTCAGTTGGGTTCTGTGGTCTTATATAATATATTCACAGAAATGCAGCTACGTAATTATATGTGACCTACCACTCCCCCATGTTCTGTTTTTAAAAACAAGGCATAGGTATGCTTATACTTGAGAGAGATCACATTACATGGAAAGTAGGTGATGGGTATCATGAGGATTACCTAATGTGTATGCCAATTGTGAAAAGAAAAAATATCCTTTACATAATTAGTTTCAAAATGAAAGTTAGAATCAAGAGTGTAGCTTAACATAGGTCCATGGTTTCACTCATTTGCAAAAACTAGTATACGTCTAGGATAATCTTACCAGAGAAGCAGAAAAGTTCAAAAGCTATGTACATATGACCATATAAGATCATGGTAAGAGAAATGAACCCCAAATATGGACACAAGAAGATTTTTCTTTGTTGCTGTTATTTTTAATGTACTATATGATTTTTTGTTTCTTTAATATGTTCTTCCCCCTGAGGTATAACCTATCTTGTCACTGTGTTTGAGTCTGGTGCCCTGCATCTTGTAATTATCCATTTTTCTAATTTGGGGAGGGGAAGGGAAATAAAATGTTGAAACAAGGATACAAGTTGACCCTTTGTAACAATGAGACCTACAAGACACTATGTTGAAAACCAACTTTTCAACTTGGAGAGGGGAGGAGGGAGAATTTGGGGAAGTAAAGAGGAAAGAGATAGTAGAGAAAAACAAAGGAGGGGGTAACAATGCTGGATAGGAAATGTACTTATTACCTTACTCATGTAAATGTAACCCCTCTGTACAGTATCTTTACAATAAAAAGAGGGTAACTTTCCATAGTGTCTATTTCTACTTCTAGTAAGATAACTTACAATGTTGAATTGAACTTAGATATACATTGTTGTCTTACATATTAGGTAATGGAAATATGTTAAACCACTGTTTTTG
The DNA here is from genome assembly GCF_000151885.1 of Dipodomys ordii. NCBI lineage: Eukaryota > Metazoa > Chordata > Mammalia > Rodentia > Heteromyidae > Dipodomys > Dipodomys ordii. Next base: position 7,889,574 of record NW_012267283.1, on the reverse strand, counting down.
TAAAACATTTTTTTCTGTTTTTAAAAAAATTGTGGTACTGGAATCAAACTTAGGATAATACACTTACCTGGCATATCTAGGCTAAATACATCCTTGTTAAAAAACTACTTCCCAAAAATGACAAAGAAGAAAAATATTTTACCATCTCCTAGATGTGAGATGTAAGATTCTAAGTATGTTTACACATGGTTGCCAGGGATGAATGAATAAGTATATGTAGACAAGTGCACTGTGTTACCAGACAAATATTTCAGGTCTTTTTTGTTATTCTGTGAGGTCTTAAAGAGGCAATAGAATTTGGAGTAGAACTTATTTTTTCACAGTTTCCATTCATATAGCTTATCAACGGATCTATCTAGAAGGTACTTTTCCCATTATGCCAAAGTGCTTTGCTATTGAGTTTCATCTCAGCCTTAAGCCATTGTTTAGCGTCATATTAAATCTGAGATAGTGCAAAACAGTACTCCACATTTAATAAATATTAGTACGTTTTAAAAAGCTATAATCCCTATTTTTAGTGATTTAAGTTAATTTCTGTTGGTAATCCAAGAATTTACATGTGAATCATACATTGAATTGTTTCCTGAATAAATTAGAGAAATAAGCTATGGATTTTCAAATTGGCGATTTTTATTATTAAGTAAATGTTTTCTTTCCTTTATTAATAGTGTGGTTTTCTACCTGTAAGAGTTTTTCCATATGTGATTAGTGCTTATTATTTTATAGGTATACTTTTAGTATGACATATCTCAACAGTTTCACCCATGTGGGGCTATGTGAAGTCTTCATTTTAATAGAATGTGGGCTGAAGCAATTTGTGATACTTTGTAACTTGGAAAAAAATCTTCCACACATTCTGCCTATGGTAACTTTATCAATAGATGTTTTATCCGATGATGAACAACTTCTAGGCCCTTTAATTACCGCATGCACTAAATGTTTCAATCCATTCACACTTTACACATTCCATAGTTACCTGAAGAATCAACAGACATTCCCTGTGTTAGGCTACTGAGATCAGAATATTGCTTCTGCAAATAGCCTATCCTAATTCCCAAGGAAAAAAAATAATTATCAGAGACAACTAAAGAACATGTCAGATGATAAGGAGTTTTGGTAAGTGATAGAGAAGTATTGCCAGTTTACATAGTGAGGCAATCGTATAGACACTGTTTGTATTTTTGTTTATTCATTTATAATGTTACAATAGTTTCAAACTCTAATTCCTTTACTTGTAATTCATTCAACCCTGGGCTGAATACATCATTGTTGAAAACAACATCCTAAAAATGCGAAAGAAGAAAAATGTTTTACCATCACCTAGATGTGAGATGTAAGATTCTAAGTATTTCTTTCTGCTTATATACAGTGCCAGGGATAAATAAATAGATGTAGACAAGTGCACTGTTTTACCAGACAAATGTTTCAGGTCTTTTTTCGTTATTCTGTGAGGTCTTAAAGAGGTAATAAAATTTGGAGTAGAACTTATTTTTTCACAATTCCCATTTATATAGCCTATCAACGAGATCACACGACCATTAATTATCTAGAAGTTACTTTCCCATTATGCCCAGAGAGACTTATTCAGCAACATGATAGATTTCAGTATCAGTGCATTATTTCTCTGGAATAGACTATATTTCCTTTTCTTTAATTTCACCCTATTAGTGCTGAAAAGAAATCCTTTTCAAATGGAAATAGCAAAGTTTTAAGTAGAATATTCATAAGTAAATGCAAAGTAAACATTATGTCTTTTTCAAATTCCATGAAGCACCATTATATGATTTGTTAGTCAATTGTTATGGCTATGGAAATTTACCCCATATAGTTTATAATTGGAGACTAATGTTGCATTTCACAACTGTGAGGCAAAAGTAACTTCCTTAAGAAATACTGTATGCCTGAAAACTCTTGCCTTTTTTTCTTTTTATGACAAAGTGGACAGTACAACATTCAATCTTTGAGGAAAGAAGAGGAAAATTTCCCAAGGAATGGAGAGCTTAAAACAGATACTCTTTAAGGAAGCTTCTCTTAAAAGGAAAATTGAGTTGGCCCTTATTAAAAAAATACCACTCAAATTAATGTGCACACTAAGAACTGTAGATATTTCCACATTTCTGCATTTAATCAAATAATGACTTATCAACTAAATAAATTGACTTTAAAAAGTAGAGATAAATTATCCCAAGGATTTCATTGTAGAAAACTTTTGTCTGGTTCACCAAGATATAAATTGTGCTCTATTAACCTTAAAATAACTACTGAACCTTAAAATACTAATGAATGATTTTCAGAATAACTACTCACAATATTATAAAATACTATCAAACTGTTCTGAATCTGACATTAAAATATAGATTATTAACAATAAAACTACATAGCGATGGGAGATACAATAGAAAAGAACTGGGGGAAAAGAAACAAAAGACTGCACTTGTATGATATGTTCCAAATTAGCACATTTCAATATAGAGAGTATAAAAATAACAAAAATAACCACAAAAAGGAAGGATAGTCAGGTGCCAGTAGCTCACACCTGTAATCCTAGCTACTCAGGAGGCTGAGAGGATCATGGTTCAAAGCCAGCCTGGGCAGAAAAGTCTATGAGAATCTTATCTTCATTAACCATCACAAAACTCGAAGTGGAGCTATGGCTAAAGTGGTAGAGTGCTTGCCTTGAGCTGAAGATCTCAGGGACAGTGCCGAGGCCCAGAGTTCAAGCCTACAACCGACAAAAAAATAAAGATAAGAGTCAAGTTAATATAAATAAAATTGTAATTTCTTGCTGGGCAAGTGGTAGCTCACACCTGTAATCCTAACTACTCAGGAGGCTGAGATCTGAGGATTGTGATTCAAAGCCATCCTGGGCAGAAAAGTCCATGAGACTCTTAACTCCAATTGATCACCAGAAAACCAGAAGTAGCTCCGTGGCTCAAGTGGTAGAGCACTAGCCTTGAGCTGAAGTGCTCAAGAACAGCGCCCAGGCTCAGAATTCAAGCCTCATGACTGACCAAAAAATAAAAATAAAAAAGGAAAAAACAAGAGGTAGACACTTATGCAAGACAGTTTAAGCCATTCTGAGACTTGAATATATTGAAACTTCTACAAATAGTTGTTTTACTTCTTTAGAAAGGACTCCAGCAATAATTTCTAACCATTATTCTCTCTTTGTGATTCTTACTTTCAAGAGTAATCTAATTTTAGTAATGCCAAGATCCTTCTAAACTTTATCGACAAGGGTTTGTTTTCCTTTGTATTACTTAGAAGATGCATAAGTCCTTTAGTTCTTACCAACTTGTAATATTTAAATTTAGCCACTATTTATTGCTCACTTCATTCTTTTCTAAATTTACATGCTTTTGAGGAACATAATGCTCTATACTTCTCCACTCAAGTGTTCTCTGGTTTATACAATCCTCCTGAAACCAAAAGCAAAAATCTCTCATAATTTATAACAAGAGAGTAAAAGGAACCTTTAACTTCTTTCAATCCTGGGCTACACTATGTTTTATTGTTGATTGTTTGTTCGCATTTCAGTCTTGAAGACTTTAAGCATTTTGGACAAACATATAAAATAGTTTTTTTATGTTACTCACCATCTACACCCTGTCTGATTCTTTTCACTTTTGTGGTAGTTGCAATTACTTATCGACAAGATTTATTTTATAATAATCATAAATTACAGTTTTGTTTATCTATTCTTCTTTTATATATGTAAGAATTTTTGTGGCTCTTCATTCTGTTTCTGAAGTTGATTTTAATGCATTCTAGTTTTTACATTGGCTCTCCACCTCGTAAATATGAATTGTCTATAATGAAATAGGGAACAGATATATTTTGATAAAAAATAAAACAAATGCTGAATAGCATTCTCTGCTGATTAACCTTCATGTATATGATCTTCAATACATTTGAATAAATAACTTTAGCTTCTTATCTCATCTTTAACAAAACTAAGATTTTTTTCAAATGACTTTCAGGAATTTATATTTGCTATTTCACTATTCTTGTTGATTTCGTATTTGAACATGTTTTGGTCAAGGAAGAAAATGAGACTAGTCTCTTATGATTTGTTTTGTTAAATTCACGCAAGCTCCTATAACTTTGTGATTCATTTAAAGCATCCAGGAGGATAGAACATTAATCTCAGTCCTACTTCTCTAAAAGAAACTGAATTTACTCAGCTTGCTATTGCTTGGATAGTTCTCTATCTTTCAAATGAAGTAACAATTATTATTTATCAAGTTTAATGTGCTAAATTAATTCTCAAATTCATCCTTTGCAAGAGGCCATTATTTTATCTTTATCTTCATGTTTTGTTTTACCATTGAGGAAATCCAGAAAAAGTTCCTGGAAAAAGACACCCCAGCAAGAAGTAAGGCTTATTAGAAAATTTTCTGAGCCTGTGGCTCTCGTAGTATGGATATTTTTCAGCTTTAGTAGGCTGTCATTGGTAACTGCATGACCTTTCTTATGTGTTTATAGAGAGTCTGTAAGGTATATGTGCATAACCTTTTCATGTATATTGGACTTCAGATGATCAGATATGTCGCCTGAAGACCATTTCCCTAAAAAGAAGCCAGGTAAAAATGGGGGATAGGTCTTCTGTAATATCATTACTTGTCTCTGGGTATTGTCATTGATGACTGTCATAGCTCCATCCTTGCACAATCTGTGCCCCTAAATAATCATGAAATTCATAATGTTCATGATGATATTTTTGTATAGACCTTTAAAGATAGATCCTAATATAATAGTTTAATTTGTTGAGGATCTTGGTTTTTATGTCTGTGTTGGGGGCCATTATTTATATATACAATATATGCCTTATTGGAATTCTACTTTTAAGAATATATCCTAACTATATGCTTGTATATTCATTAAAAGGTGAGCACAGAATGCTTGTGGTTCTATTGACTACCAACATAGGTATGGAAAATCATTAAAATATAAGATTTATTTGTATGTCAAAATAGGAAATAATTTCTAAAATAAATTAGCGAGCATGAAAAGCAGAATACTGTAACAGTAGCTAAATTTTGGGTGTGCTTCTTGTTTATCTGCAGTACTGAGTTTACACGATATCTTTTCCAGTTCCTATGGAGTAGCCACAATGAATTTTATAAATAGGGAAACTAAAACCATGCACATTACATATTACATGCTACATACATAATTTCAATGATCAATTAACTAGAAAAATGTTAGAGTTAAGTTTTCTCTCTTACATGATTGGCCTGAGGCGGAACTGAAAAATATGCAATACTGTCTATTAGTAGCTATTAAATATCCATTTAAGGGTCTTTTAGTCCTGAAAATATAAATTACCAAGCATTTTGTATGTAGATTTGGGCATAAACACACGCATTGGTTTTGCCCGTAGAAACTGTCATTAGTGATTCTCTCTGGAGACGAGTCTGGTAATCTATAAAAGCAGAGAAAAGTAAAGTTTATTTTTTCTATGAGAATAAATGAGAAATACTCACTTATGGGCTTTTGGAATGTTTTACTATGATAAGGCCATGATATCAATAAAACATTTGTTTTTAAAATAAGTGTAGCCAAGCACTGGTGGCTCACGCCTATAATCCTAGCTACTCAGGAGGCTGAGATCTGAAGATCATGGTTCAAAGCCAGCTGGGGCAGAAAAGTCCGTGAGACTCTTATCTCCAATAAACTACTAGAAAACCAGAAGTGGCACTGTGGCTCAAGCAGTTGAGCTCTGAGCTGAAGAGTGCGGGGATAGCGCCCCAGCCCAGAGTTCAAGCCCTGCAACCACAACAACAAAATACAGTGTAGAATTTCAATGTATCTATTAATGTGTGAAATTTTAGAGCTATTTCTGAGGAAATGGTATAAATTTTGTGACCTCTGAATCCTTACTTAAGTTCGCTTAGGATGTTTATCATCAACCTTCTCAAAAATCACAGAAAGATTTGTCACTAGTTATTCTTCCTAAAACTGTCTTTAATAAACATTGACTTACTTTCTCCAAAGACTTTATTTACTTATACATTACAAACTAAAACTATTTTTCCCAAATTGAATCTGAAGCATAAGTTTTTTTGTTTATATAACTTCTTTTCCTTAGGAAATTGAAGTGTAAGCCAGATACTTAAAGAAATTATGAATTATTTTTATTAAATAGACTACATATTCTAAAATGTACACAATTTTCAAAAATTCTCATATTCTTTTAGTCTTTTAACTGATATTTAGAATACATTGTAAGTTTTCCTCTTTGGTCAAATTTTCTGAAAAGTAAACTTTTTATCTTCATTTGTTTTTGTTTTTGTTCCAATGCTGAGGCTTGAACTCAGGGCCTAGCCACTGTCCCTAAGCCTTTTTGTTCTAGGCTAGTTCTTACAACTAGAGCCACCATTTTATTTCTGGCTTTGTGGTGGTTAATTCAAGAATCTCAAGGACTTGGGACTGCAGGGAGGGAGAGGGGAGGCTGGGAAGGGATGTGAAGGATAAACAAAGGAGGAGGCTGCAATGCTTGGTAAGAAATGTATGCATTATCCTGCCCATGTAATTGTAACCCCTCTGTACAGTATGTTCACAAATAAAATAAATTTTAAAAAAAGAATCTCAAGGACTTTCCTGTCTGCATTGGCTTTGAACTATGATTCTCTGATCTTCGCCTCCTGAGTAGCTAGAATTACAGGTGTGAGTACAAGCACCCAACATTTATTCTCATCTTTTTCAGTAATCATGGTGTATATAACCAGAAGTTGTGAATTTATTTACATGTTTATAACTTCTTGATATGCATTGGATACTTAGAATGGTTACTGTTTGACAAAACAACAACAAACAGTTCCAAAAATTAACAGCCTATGGTTCAAATCTGTAATCCTAGCCACTCAGATCTGACTGAGATCTGAGCACTGATGTTCAAAGCCACTCAGGCAGAAAAATCTGTAAGACACATATATGCAATTAACAAGCAAAAACTCAAAGAGGAGCTGTGGCTCAGTGTTATAGCACCAATCTTGAATGAAAAACCCAAATGAGAGCCCACGGTCCTAAGTGCAATGTATGCATGTGTGCACATGTGTGTGCATGCACATACACACACACTCACAAAAGAATGTTTCAGATAACCTTATTTTAACCAATTGAAAATATTTCTGTAGTAATTCAAATATATAGTAGACCTGAAGAATTTTTAATTAAAATCAGTTAGGTTTCATAAGTGACTTGAATCATGATTGTTTTGCAAACATAAGTTAACTTAAGTGATTTTTTTTAGAAATGCTTATATTAAAAAATTGTTGGCTCACATAAGTACAGTCTTTCTAGAAAGACTGGAAAATCAAGACAACTTTTAAAGTCCAACCAATCAAGTATTTTGTTTGCTATATAAAAGTCTACAGTACTCAGTGCCAGTGGCTCACATCTGTAATCCTAGCTACTTTTGAGGCTGAGGTCTGAAGCTCAAAGTTCCACCATAAAACTCTTATTTCCAATAAACTACCAAAACTCTGAAGTGGAGGTGTGGCTCAAGGGATAGAGCACTAGCTTCCAGCAACAACAACAACTAAAAAGCTCATTTACAGTACCCAGGCCCTGAATTCAAGCCCCAGGATCAGAACTAAAAAAAAGTAAAAGTGTTGTGGGGTTTCCATTGGTTTTAGACCACTTTAATTTTGAAGCAGTTTTATTTAACAAAATCACTATTTTCTTAAAGAAACCTTTTATTTAGTTTTTATTGTACAGGTTATATACAGAGGGGCTACAGTTACATAGATCAGGTAATGAGTACATTTCTTTTTGAACAGCGTCACCTCTTCCCTCATTTTCTCCCTATTTTTTCCCTCCCAACTGCCCTCCCCACAAGTTGTTTTCAGCGAAGGGTCTGGTGAGTGTCACTGCTGAAATAGGTGACTCTTCGTTCCACTATTTCTGTGTTCCCCCTTACACTCTCCAAATAAGATAAACTTACATATAAAACAAAAGGTACAGAAATAAAAAAACAGTGACAAAGGGAAAAACAGAAAAACACACATACAAGAAGTAAAATAAAAAAACTCCTTTGCAATTTTTGGAGTTCATTTCAAGAAGCATCATTTTATATGATCATCTACACATAGCTATTGAACCTTTGTGATCCTCTCCTAGAGTATCCTCCTGTGCTCTCACTGTGTGAATGTTTAGAGCCCTATTTAAATTTATCATGTGCAAGTGTAATTGTTTGTTTTTACCTATCCATTGTGTTCACTTATAGATTTATAGACATATTTATAGACAGATATAGATTTATAGACATTTATAGATTTATAGACATATTTATTACAGATGAGGGAAGCCATGCAATTTATGTTTCTTTGAGTCTGGATTACATTGCTTCATATAAATTTTTCCAAGTCTTTCCATTTCTTAATGAATGGGCCAATGTCCTTCTTTCTGATGGAGGCATAGAATTCCACTGTGTGTATATACCATATTTTCTTGATCTATTCACTCACTGAGGGGCATCTGGGTCAGTTCTCTATCTTGGCTACAGTAAACAACGTAGCAATGTCTATGTACTAGTAGTTTTAGTGTGTACTGGGTTGTGGTCAATTGGATAAATGCGATTGCTGGATCATAGACAAACTATATTTATTCTTTTTTTAAATGTTTTTTTTTTATTGTAAAGCTACTGTACAGAGGGGTTATAGTTACATGAGTAAGGTAATGAGTATAATTCCTACAAGCATTGTTACCCCCTTCTTTGATTTCCCCCTACTATCCCTTTCCTCCCCATTTCCCCATCTCTCCCTCCCCCCACCAAGTTGTAAAGTTTGTTTTCAACATAGTGTCTTGTAAATCTCATTGTTACAATGGGTTAACCTGTATCCTTGTTTCAGCATTTTGTTATTTCCCTTCCCCTCCCCAAATTAGAAAAGTGTATATATAAGATGCAGGGCACTGGAATCAAATACAGTGAAAATAAGGTTTAGTGTTCCAATGAAAAATCTATATTTATTCTTTTGAGCAACCTCTATACTGCTTTCCAGAGTGGTTGAACAATCTTTCATTCCTGCCAACAGTATAGCAGAGTTCCCTTCTGGCCACATTCCCACCAGCATCTGTTTTCTTGATAATGGCCATTTTAACTAGGGTGGAATTTCAATGTTAGCTTGATTTGCATTACTTTTATGGCAATAAACACTGAACATCTCTTCATACATTGATTGGCCGTTCTTCTTCTTCTTCTGAGAAGTCTCTAAGTCTTGAGTCAATTTACTAATTGTGGTGTTGTTTCTTTGAGGGTTTGTTTTTTGGGGGCTATAAAGAAACTTGAGACTTTTATTATGCTTCAGTATACTTTTAGTGATGTGGGTAAAAAGATAACTTTTTTCAAATTGCATCTAGGAAAACTGTAAAAGTGTATAATATAATTTAAAAGATACTGTGTTAGTAAAGAAATATAGGCTTGAGGGGTGTCAGTGTGACAGACGGCTCACAAGTTGGAGAAAATATGACAGACTTGTGACATACTGGTGCCCTTTTGTTGGTTGATGGCAAACATGACTACCATCATCATATCTATTAAATTATATAATCCTAGAACAATTTATTACTATAATGAAATAAAAATTGTCTTTTATTTTTAATAGACTAACTTCTCTAAAGTCATAAAACAGTAATAAAATTAAAAAGATAGAAAAATCATTAAGTCTGAAATCAAGGACCCAATTTGCAATTATTTGCAGTTGAATGATATTTTGCTTCTCAAATCCAAGAGACTTTATAAACTACTAGAATTAATGAGTTAGCAAGGTTCCTTCTTCAAGATTACTACTACCAAATCAATAACACTCCAAATTTCAAATATAAATTAGATAATGGAATTAAAATATATCTCCCATGAAAGAAAAATTATTATATATCTAGGAGTAAATCTATCAAAGTTGTGCAGAGATTTTATTGAGGAAGCAATAATATTTACTGAAGGTCATAAAAAGTCCTTAATAAATGGAAAAAATATGTCAGATTCATAAAAGAAAAATTTATTACTTGAAGTAGCAAATATATATATATATATATATATATTTATAAGCTATAAAAACACTGATCCACTTGACTAAACTTTAAAATTTAAAGTTTACATGAAATAAAATATATGTTAAAATAATAAAGGTATTTGTAACACATATAAAGAAGAAGCATAATATTTTGTATTCTTTCCTGATCACTAGGAAATTATACTAAAAAGGAACTGAAGTACATTTGGAGGAAAGAGAAATCTCTAATGATCATAAGCATATGGAAATATTCTTAATATCAATATTAAGAACAGTTATGCAGATCAAGGCAATCATAAATTATTTAACTCTCTTAAGATTGGAGATTTTTTTTTTTTTTTTTTTTTGTCGGTCGTGGGGCTTGAACTCTGGGCCTGGGCGCTGTCCCTCAGCTCTTCAGCTCAAGGCGAGAGCTCTACCACTTGAGTTACAGCGCCACTTCCAGTTTTCTGGTGGTTTATTGGAGATAGGAGTCTCATGGTCTCTCCTGCCCGGGCTGGCTTTGAACTGCGATCCTCAGATCTCAGCCTCCTGAGTAGTAGGATTACAGGCGTGAGCCACCAGCGCCTGGCTAAGATTGGAGAATTTTTAAAAGAAGTATTCATACAAAACCTTGTTGACAATGTAGCAGAATAGAACATTCTCTTGTACCAGTGAGAGAACTGCAACTTGGTTTTATCAAATGCAAGCACAACTTGTTATCACCTCAGTAAGTACGTAAATAGTCACACCTACTATTTAGCATTGTCTTCTCTGTAAAGTATCAAGTTGAATCAGATTCTCTCAGATACTGTGCAGGTTGTAATTAGGGTCCAGTGATGAGTTTAAAATGATGCTGAATTGTCTTCTCTTCCTAATGACAATGATCACTAATAGGAATCTTACTGTTATTAAAGACAAGGGTAACCAATTTTGCTCATCCCTATTCCTTACCCTGCACTGTTTCACTTTAAATGCGCTTCCTCAACTCTCTAAAAATTAAAGTTGGAAGAGGAAGGTCATTAGAGTCACCTTTTGGGTAATGTCCTTGGAAAGAGATCTAGGTTTAAAAAAAAAAGAATTTTGAACTTTGTCAATAATGGGGACTACTTTAAGAAAGAGATAATGTGTTCTTGGCTAGTATGAAGCAAATGTCATTATCAGTCATATGCATAAGTGAATTAGGAGAAGTAGCAACTTTAGAGAGATGAAACAGAGGAAAAAAGAAGATAAGAATGAATTCCATGTTCTTTGTGATCAGATACAGGGTTTCTTGTGGGCCAGAAAGAAAACATAAAAATTTGTATCTGAACTACCTCCCCATGTTATTTCTCTACCAAGAAACAAGAAAACTCCTACAAAGTTATACTTACTTGTTGGGTGTGGCTGGAGATTATGTGGGTGGAAGGCTTGGGTTTTAGCTGGATCCTACAGGTCCAGTAATTGAACAGTGGTTCCCTAAAGAACACTATAAAACTCTCCATAAAGGACTTAGGATTTGTAAGGCTGGGCATAGATTTGTTCATGTTGATGGTTCCTCAGTGTTAGCCAGGGAACAACAAAACGTCACACAGACAGACCAACAAAGAGGAATTGAACTACGGAACACAAGAAAATACCTGAACTTTCTTTCTCCTGACTTCAGATCTCTAGAAGGGAAGGATTCAAAGAAAGATTTTCAGAACCAGGCTTTGCCACTTAGGCTCTGCCTTATCTGTTATCAATGTCCATGGAGTTGCAAAGGATGAGGGGAGAGAGATGTGATGTAAATGGAAGTTTTTATTTATGTTTGAAAGCAAGTAGCTTTCAAACTAGCTAAAGTAAGAATTTATGGAATGCATGCAAATATTGTTAAGGAATTAAATAAGAAGATTCAACAGGACATGAGTCACATGTAGAAAAGTAAAACTATTCATATTCATATACATCTGTGCAATCAACACAAAACAAAACAACACACCTGCAAGGAAAAAATGGTGCTGTAATTTTCATTGCTCATTAATTAGGATATTGAGTTAATAAATTCTAAATTGTGTTAAAATATACATAGTATGACAATATTTAAACCTATTTCATCAATTTTATTTTATTAGTATTGGGGTTTTAAATTGGGGTCTTTTGTTGCTTGACCATCTACCACTTGACCCACTTTCTTATCCCTTCTTGGTTTAGTTATTTTTCAGATAGGGTGCTATAACTTTGTCCAGGACACTCTGAACAACTTCCTTCTATTTATAAATCCTACATAGCTGAGATGAGCATGGTGTGCTATAAAACCCAGATTTCGACTAATTTTTTTTTCAACCTGGGCTGTCCTTTAACTGCTGTTTTCCTGATTTCTACTTCTAGAGTTTCTTGGATTAGACATCTGAGCTACTGCATCCAGCCTAAACCATATATTTAAAGCCACATAGCATCAGCCTTTTAAGCACAGACCTTTGTTTTAATATATAGAGGCATACCAAGGTTTGTAATGATACAAAATGTGCACCTCAGGGATAGTTAGCTACTTGAGAATAGAAGAAATAGAAGATTACAACAATGGAAGAACCTTAGCAATCCATTCATTTTATGTTAAAAAGCAAAGGTCTATGCAAATTTTGGGTGCCATTAACATTTTTTTGTCAAAAAGTAAGTCTACCATTGCCTGTTTTCTGTAAAGAAATATCTCAAATTGAACATAAAAATAATACAAGCACATTTTGATATGCTTTGTGAAAAATCTAGTTGGCATTTCAATGTTTATTTCTGTGGAGAAAACAAGCATAATTTTTAACATAATTTTTCATTTTTTCTTTGATTTGCATCCACACAAGTCATTACAATTTTCACTGTGTTCCTTGCCTCTCCTTTGAGAGAGCAAAGTGTCATTTTACTTTACTGAGGAGCTCTTTACTAATGCAAGGTTCAACACATATGACTTATAATGTGCTATTATTTTTCTATCTCAATCTGAAACAAATTTGAATAGGTAAAAATTAAAACAATTAGGCACTCTTCTGCATATTTAACTATGCTTATCACATTTTGCTTCATTGTTTAGAGAGGGATTATTCAAAGTTTTAAAAGTGCTGCTGTGTTAACATGTTTCCCTGTGGATAATAGGTTAATTTTTTTAGAATCTATGCTATCTTTTTAAGGTCCTTTCTTAGTGAAAATTTGATCATACTTCTTATTATTTAGTAATGGTTCAATAGAATATGTAGCCCATCCCTTTTGTTACTAAGTTCATCAAAATGAATTATATGTTATGCGGTAACACTACTTAACTCATTGAATAAAAAAGTGTATAACTTATAAGAACAAATGCTTTTTCTGTGTAAGCATGAAGATTTTGAATTTAAATGACTGTTTCTTCCTTTCAAGGTTTTTTTTAAAGCAGTAGATATGACCAATTGTATTTATGAAGGCAAAACCAACATTAGGGGAAGCCAATAGTTTCAAAATTATTTCTAGCAGTTGAGATGAAAGTGGAGAAAACAGTCATTAGAAGGTAATTATTTTTATCATCAGATTGTCATTATTGACTTCTATGTCCATATTTGCTTATATTTGTTTAAGATCATTTGAATTGCTTTTATTTCTATGTCAATGTATATTTTAATCTATTTCTAAATATAAAGGAGATTCATGACAACTCAGGCAAGAGCTTAACATTGCTTTGTTTTTCAGGTATTCATATTTAAGTATATATATATAATTATTAGATTATATGTGTGTACATATACATTCAAAACCATGTGGAAATTATGTTACATTAATAAGTATACAATGTATATATTTGTATATGTATATATACACACACACACACATATATATATATATATTTGTAACCCTTATACACATTTAAATTTAATTACCAGCACTTCCTTCTACAGGCATATAATTGCTTTTTTTCACCCACATTTCTGGTTGCACTTCACTTAAAACTATATTGAATTTTGCTATTTTGTGCTTATTATCTCTTATTCATCATTCTCCTACTGTGGTTATGAGCCCTTGACAGCAAAAATAAGATTCTTAGGTTCATGGAATCTTTATTATATAAAATGTGCATAATGTCATTCTTATCTGCTAATGGCTTCCATAAGCAGGAGAAGCATTGAAAAGGAATGAAAATGATTATTTATTATCAAGCTTGGTAGAGCATATCACTAATGAACCATGGCCACAGATTTTTTGAGCAAATTTTCAGGGTCAGGCAGGGTTCTATCTTTGATTTTCTTGAAAATATACATTGTAATTATGTGCTATTACATGCCCAATAATAATATATCAGATTTTCATTTCACATTTATTTTAGTAAATTGGAAATATACTAGACATTGGAATATCAAGTATATAATTCTTGATAAGTGAATGTTCTATTCAGTATATATGTGATTTGACATACTGCAATCCATTTCCCACTTGCTGAGTAATAGCTAATTTTCACTCTCTTAAATTCTCCCAACTTCAGCTATTAATTGAAAAGAGATCTCTTCACATTATTAATGTTCTTATATTGGGAATTCAGCAAATACAGTTTCAGTGTGCCTAAGATTGTGTCAGTTGCTGAGAACATAGACATCACTAAGACAATCAGTATCAAGAAACAATTCATGTAGGACAGACAGCAATCAACAAATATTCAGATTAAAAAATAATTTTTGTATTGTTTTTCTTTATTTAAAAGTTTAAGTTTTGGGCTGGGAAGGTGGCTCAATGGTAGAGTGCTTGCCTTGCTTGCATGGGACCTGGGGTTCGATTCCTCAGGACCACATAAGCAGAAAAAGCCAGAAGTGGCGTTGTAAACTGGACACCAGTGGCTACGCTACTCAGGAGGCTGAGATCTGAGGATCGCGGTTCAAAGTCAGCCCAGGCAGAAAGTCCGTGAGACTCTTATCTCAAATAAACCACTAGAAAATGCAAGTGGTGCTGTGGCTCAAGTGGTAGAGTGCTCGCCTTGAGCTGAAGTGCTCAAGGACAGCGCCCAAGCCCAGAGTTCAAGCCGTAGGACCGACCAAAAAAAAAAAAAAGAACAAAGAAAAAGTGGTGCTCTGGCTCAAGTGGTAGTGTGCTAGCCTTGAGCTTCAGACTTAAGGGACAGCACCCAGGCCCAGAGTTCAAGTTTCAATTCTAATCATTTGTACACATCATGAAGTCCTCTAATGAACAATTCTCTAAGTGTGTGATGTGTGTGTGCATATACACGCATGTGTGTGCTCAACAGAGTTGCTTACTCATATTAATTTTGTTACCACAGGTGATTCTAAATTCAACACACATGTATCATGTCTTTACTAATCTTAAATCACAGCCTCTTTGCTGCTTACATGACTCTATGAAATTACTGTCTTGGTGCGTCTTCACCTAACTTCACTGATTCAAGGTTACTTTCAATGCTTGTATATCTCTGTTACTGTTAGTGATTAAGCCAAGATGTCTCATTCATCAAACACAGTTCTCTCTTTACTTCTTATCTTTCAATAAACTTTTTCTGAAACTTGCCCTAACCTCACATTCTGACAGTCACTCTCTAGATTTGATCCTAATCAGAATTACTCTGATGACTTCAAATTACCCTTAGTTTTAGTTAGTATACCCCCAAAATATTCGACCTGATGTAACTCTGCAATTCATGGATATGTCAAGTTTTCAACTTGCCTCCATCTTACATCTTTATTTTTACACTTTGTTGGACTTACAATCCATTATTATATCAAGTTTTCTGCAAGCATCCTCCTAGATTCCCATTTCAATTGAGAAAGTCCTAATTGTGATTGCTCTCCTCTCAAAGACTATCTTGTAGCACATCTTGAAAGCACCATTTATCTACATTTTATCATCCTACCTTACTTAAATCAATAAAATACAAAAAATTCCTATTGATCCTTGTATCTACAAGGTAACATCCATTTTGTCTAGTTCTTTACTTTTCTCTATCCATATTTTTACTTTATAGTTCTTCTTTGACATACTTTCTCAGTTTCTACCTCTCCATTGCTTCTGGTAGGGAGAGAAAGAAGTCCTGTAATATCAAATTATTGTTCAAGGCTAGGCTGGGCACAAAATTATGGGGCTATCATCAGAACAAGCTGAGCCTGGTGGTACAGACAAAATCTTAGATATCTGGGATAAGAGGATCAAAGGCAAAGAGGATCAAAGGTCAAAACTGTGAGGCCATGTGCAAAAACAATAGCTAACATCAAAAGGGCTTGGGCCATGCCTTTAGTAATAGAATGCTTCACCAAGAACAAGGCCTTGAATACAAACCTCAATATCAACAAAAAAGAAGAAAGGAAGGAAAAAGGGAAAAAGATAAAAGGAAGGAAGGAATGAACAAAGGAACAAGGAAGATGATAAGTAGATACATATTATATAGATAGATACAAATAAGCAGTGGGAAATAATAACCATAAAAGGGGGGGTTTCTCATGTGAAGAGAAAAAAATCTGAGGGTGGAGTAAAACATCTTTGAATGAATCAACCTAATATTAACCCATAACTCAATCCTATGTATTATAGTCATTGTTGCATGCACAAAGAAGAAATAATTCACTTTACAGGAGTTTTAGGATTTATAATGTTATTAAAAGCAGTACCTAAAAGAGTAGTGTGTGTGTGTGTGTGTGTGTGTGTGTGTGTATGTATATATATATATATATATATATCTCATAAAACAAAATCATGAGCATAGCTTCTTTATGTAGATAGGCTCTGGGAGATTGCAGAGCTATTAAGTATAAACTTTCTCTGTTTGGCTCTCTTGCTAATGGCTGAACTCCACCACTTGAATCATGTCTCTGGCCTACCTTTTTTTTTTTTTTTTGGGTCCGGTCATGGGGCCTGAACTCTGGGCCTGGGCACTGTCCCTCAGCTCTTCAGCTCAAAGCTAGCGCTCTACCACTTGAGCCACAGCGCCACTTCTGGCTTTTTTCTTTTTGCTTATGTGGTGCTGAGGAATCGAACCCAGGGCCTTGAGCATGCAAGGCAAGTGCTCTACCACTGAGCCACCTTCCCAGCCCCCTGGCCTACCTTTTTGCTGGTTATTTTGGTGATGGATTTTCATGGACATTACTATGAAGACCATGAACTGGATCTCAGCCTCCTGAGCACCTAAAATCACAAGCCTAAACCATTGGCATCTGGCTTATTATTTCATTTTTCCACTCTGTGCATTGTTATGTGGATAATCCTAATACAATTGTAAAGCAATCCATTAGGTCAAAATTGTAGATTTCATAATCTGTAAAATCTGTGATAATTTGCCATGAGCAAATGATAAACTTTCAGGTAGCTTCTCCTGTGGACAGTCTATGGATTTCTTCACTTCACTTAGGAAGGATAGCACCAGAACATATGCTATAGAGTTCCCCTTCATGAAACCACCCCTCCCCCCCTGCCACACACACACACAAAAGCTGGGTGCCAGTGGCTCCCGCCTGTAATCCTAACTACTCAGGAGGCTGAGATCTGAGGATCCTGGTTCAAAGCCAGCCCGGGCAAGAAAGTCCATGCGACTCTTATCTCCAATAAACCACTCAGAAAACCGGAAGTGACTCTGTGACTCAAGTGGTAGAGCGCTAGCCTTGAGCTGAAGAGCTGAGGGACAGCGCCCAAGCCCAGAGTTCAAGCCCCATGACCGACAAAGAAAAAGAAGAAAAAAACCCACACAAAGATGTTACTTTCTCTTCCACGTGTCCCCTTTGGGTATCATTTTAGGAAGTGTTTCTCTATGGAGATGATTGTTGGCGGTGACTGCCATTAGTTACACATCCTGTCCTTTAGATCCCTTTGGATAGACTTGTTTTAATTACTCTAGTGAAGTGAAATGGAACACTTTGCTATATTGATTTGTTAGGAATAAGAGACGCCTAGCTCTGCCACTTCTTGGCTGCAGCTGTTAAAGAGCCATTGCTTCTTGATTTTTCAGCCTGGAATAATTAATTCCATAAATAACTTCCTTGTGGCTAGCCCTTCTTCTGGCTTGATGCTGTGCCGCTCTTCATTAATATCATGTTGGTGAATGGATCTACATGGAATAGACAATGGTTTCTTCATGGAGAAATTGAAGCAGGAGTGACAGGGCGAAGCAGTTGGATACAAGGGAAATACAGCCTGGGCCATCTCCCAGAGCTCATCTACATAAAGACGCTCTCCTCATGATTTATCTATATAAATGATGATATATCTATGCAGCTCTTTGGAGCACTGCTTTTAATAACATTACAAATCTTAAAGCTCCTCTAAAATGAATCATTTCTTCTTCTTTGTACATGAGACAACCATTATCGATGATGCATAGGATTTAGTTATGGGCTAATATTAGGCTAATACATATATATTTGTATTAAATCAAAGATAAGCGATATTTTATTGCCTCGTTACTTCTCACCCTAGGAAGGACATGGAAACCCAAAGAATTTGTAACTAGAGTCGCCCTGATTCTCTTCTGTGTAAGCTATGTTGTCTCACAGTGGGTGTAGAAAGAAAGCCAAATCAGTTCCAGGAAATGGTTTTATATCATAAATGCTCAGGGTGTGAGGTAAAGGCAACTCTACATAAGTAAACCGAATGAGATGAAATCCAGGCACTTCTCAGTGACCTCATGCCAGGTCCTGAAACTCCATATTGATGAGAGTAAACTGCCCAAGGGAACTGAGAATGATCCTGCACATCCCTGCCAAACAGCAAGGCAGGCCAAGTGTGTTAAGTCCTGAAAGAATTCTCTCAGCCCTGGGTCAGAGCTTCATCTTTAGCTGAGAACCGCATGGTGAGTTCACCCTGGGAAAGAAAGTTGTGCACACATACAGATATCATTGTAGTAAACTGTTTTCCAAAGATTGTTTTTTCCATCCTGGAATAATCACCATTACATCTCTAGGAAAGAATATCTGCCTCTAAATCACTCACAAAGTGGAAGCAACTGCAGGGAAGATTTTTAGATGTCAGCTGAGGAGCGAAGGGAACAGAATACATTTTTCTCTTTGCTTTTAGAGATTTGAGCTATTCTCACACTATAACTTCTGGAAGTGTAGTATAGTTCTGCTCCTTCAGAATAGTGTACAATCCCCAAAAGCTGTAGTACTGCTATTGATATTTGTCAGTTTTGGCTTTTTAAATGCAAGCACCACATTTATTTATGCATGCTAAATAATTTGAATAATAGCGAATAAATATTATTCCAGAGATGTTAACAACTTCAAATATATTTACTAAGAAAAACATCCTTATGGAAATATACACTTGCTGAAATGTTGAAATGTAGAAATAAGTAATAGCAACGGAATAAAAGTTTATTCTTTCTAATTTGAATCTAATAATGATTTATTATTTTAAAACTAATAAAGTTAATGGATTCATTGAAATAAGAACATTTTATGACAAAAATATCTTCAGAAGTCAAAGCAATTTGTCAATTCCTAGAATAGCAAATTTCAGAGATGCTAGAGTGATAGTTTCATCTTGAGGAGTTCAAATTATTTGTAGGTGTCTTATAGAAGAGAGAAATGTCTCCTTAACCAATTTTCATCATCTCTCATAGTCCATTTTATACCTAAACCTATATAAAAGAGATGAATAATTCAATAATATCCATTACACAATATTAATATCCATTATGCTATAACAAAAAGTATAGGTCTTTCCTGAAATTATTCTGCCTTCTAGTATGCATAGATTAATGAATTAATTATTTTATTGTTTTATTTACTGTTTGTGCACCAACATGAGGCTTGAACTTGAGACCTGAGATCTGTCCTTGACCTATTTTTGCCACAGGCTAGTGTTCTACCACTTGAGCTTAATTGGATATGAGAGTCTCGTGGACTTTCCCACTCTGAACCACAATCCTCAGATATCATCTTTGAAAGTAGCTAGGATTACAGGCAAGAGAATGCACAGCTGATATAATGGAAACGAATTCAGCTTGCTTCAAACTTGTAGTCTATATAATAGAATTGGACTTAGACAACAGTGGAGAAAATAATAGAGTTCCCATATATCATGCACTGTTTGACTTGTTAATAAATACTATAGCATGGAGCCATATCCTTCCCCTTTTGAGGGGTTTGGTTTTTTGAGATAGGGTCTCCCACTTGGGTACATTGGATGACTTAAACCAACATACTCCTATTTACATTGCTGTATTGCCAGGAGGATAGGCATTCACTGCCACACCTAGGCTTTCCATTACGGGTTGTGATGGAGCCTTGAGTATCTTTTGCCCTGGCTGTCCTTGAACTGACATTCTCTTGCTATTTCCTCAAGTAGATAGAATTAACAGTATAAGCCATAATAATTGGCCTAAATGTACTCTTTACCACTGGAGTATCATTGCATCAAATCCCTCTCTGATTAGTGGAAAGGACATGTGCATATCTGTAAATGTTTTATACTCTTTACCACTGGAGTATCATTGCATCAAATCCCTCTCTGATTAGTGGAAAGGACATGTGCATATCTGTAAATGTTTTATTCTGAAATTATCTGTTATCTGTTTGAAGGTGATCATGGATTCTATTGATAGCTACAATTTGAACATCCTCAGCAAATGTATAAGTGTAAATTTCTCCTTTTGCACATCTGAGGCACATTCCTGCTCCTTCCTATGCACTTCCAAAGTCATATAGACAAAAAGAAGATAAAGAAAAGAAATACAGCAAAAAAATCCCTCATGTTTCCATCAATTTTTGATTTCTAAACATTTTCAGCTGTGCAGCATTATCTCTTTCTTAAAATTAAATGTGCATCTGTTTAATTACACGTGGAATTGAAAAAGAATTATGTAATATTTTATTTATATATTTCTTGCTGGTGCAACTATTCACATATTTTGCTTAGTTTTTAGTTGAGTCACTTGATTTCTCATGGATGAGTTTTATGAATTGTTTGTATATTAGGATGTATTCTTTATCAGATGTGTGTTTTGAAAATATTTTTCCAGTTAGTGGCTTAGTTTATATTCTTTGAACAGTGTTTTACAGAGAAGAAATGTATTTGCATGTGGATATCCAATTCTTCTAGCACCAACTATTGAAAAGAATACTATTGTTTTGCCTTCATATTTTTTAATTATTATTTGACTGTATTTGTGTAGTTTTATTTTGAGATCTTCTTAATAATATCCTGTTACGATTTACTCTTCAGTACTGTTGCTTACATCTACTTCATAAATACCATGCTCAATTATTTTCTATTGTGTAACATTGTTTTGATATGAAATAATGTGGCTCTTCCAGAATTTTTTCTTCATACTCTATGGTAGTTCATACTCTATGGTAGTTCTATATCTTTCCAGATATATTTTACTAACATTTATAGCATTGCCTGCTGAGATTTTGACTGGCTTGTATTGAGCATATAGAAAATGTGAAAACTTGGTATCCCAGTCTCAAGAGCATTAGTTGTTCTGATCCAAAATCATGGTACCTCCATTTAATTGGATACTCTAGAATGTTTTTCATCAGGCTTTAGTAACCCCCACATACAGATCCTGTATATACTTTGCTAGATCAGTAGTAAAATATACCTAGTCACTTCTTTCTCACCTTTATGTGTCATTCATTAAAAATAATCTATGTGCTATAATTATTTATTGCTGAACATTTCTTCTATTGCCCATTCTTACTTCATCTGAGAAGTTTCTCTTTAAGTCATGAGCCCACTTATTAATTGGGTTGCTTCATTGATAGTTTATTTTGAGGGAGAAGATTAATTTTTTTGAGTTGTAAGTATATTTGGATATTGGGCCTTTGCCTAGGGTATAGCTGATAAAAATCTTCTCCTATTCTGTGGGCTTTCTTTTTATCTTGTTATCTACATTCAACATCTCTAGCCATAAAGGAAATGCAAATCAAAATGATAATAATCACCCCGGTTAAAATGGCCAATATCAAGAAAACTAATAATAACAAATGCTGGCATGGATGTGACAAAGGGAACTCTATTACAAT
This sequence comes from Dipodomys ordii, assembly GCF_000151885.1. Classification (NCBI taxonomy): domain Eukaryota; kingdom Metazoa; phylum Chordata; class Mammalia; order Rodentia; family Heteromyidae; genus Dipodomys; species Dipodomys ordii. The sequence continues at coordinate 7,867,643 of NW_012267283.1, read as the reverse complement.
GTTGGTGGGAGTATAAATAAGTTCAACCACTCTGGGAAGCAGTATGGAATTTCCTCAAAAGATTAGACATAGAGCTTCCCTATAACCCAGCATTTCCACTCCTGGGCATTTATCCAATGGAGCACAAAAAAAGACTACACTAAGGCCACCAGCACAACCATTTTCATTGCAGTATTATTTATTTATCATAACCAAGATAGGGAATCAGCTAAGATGTCCCTCAATGGATAAATGGATCAAGAAAATGTGGTATATGGACACAATGCAGTTCTACTCATCCATTTGTACAGAAATGGAGTCACTTAGAAAAATTATGTTAAGTGAAGTGAGCCAGACCCAGAGAAACATAGGTTGTAGGGTTTCCTTCATTTTTGGTAGCTAGATTGTGCCTATAAATTTTCAAGTAAACACACTGAGTGGTAATAAGGGATTACAAATGAATTAATTGAAGTAATAGACTATTGAGAGCACAAATAATTCTTAAAGAAAAAAAGAAACTAAGTCAAAGACCAATGAAAAAGTACTAGAAAATGGACACTCAAAAGGGTGGGGCCAAGAGGAGAGGAGAGGAGAAGGGTAGAAGAATAAAGTGAGAAAGGGGGAAGAATGCAGGCAGTAATTCATTGTATATACCACAGAATGTTTGACAAGAAATGTACTCACTACCTTACCTATGTAACTGTAACCCCTCTGTACGTCACCCTGACAATAAAATTAAATTAAAAAAAATGGGAAATAGAAGGAAAAGGATAGGTCAAAGGAAGTGGGGAGGTATTTTGAAATGATGACACAGATCAAGATGCCTTGTACACCTATGCTGATTTGTTAAAAAGGCAAAAGAAATAAATGCATAATCTACAATATAATTATTGCACTCTTACTATTTTGTTTTTCAGAAAAAGGATTAGTTAAGAGTAACAAATACAATAATTTACTTTACCTTCCTTTAACCCTACTTGAATACATATCCTTTCTTTAAGCAGACTGATGTACTTTATTCACATTCTTTCAAGGTGGTGGTCTCTTGGTCTTTGATGCTTTGCTATTTGAATGGATGTGCTTAGGTGTAGTTTATTTTACTTTCTATTTATTATGCTCGGTCTTCTCTGTACTCTGAATCTGTGGCTGAGTGGTCACCATTAATTTTAGAAGTCTCTTTGTCATTTTAAAAATGTTTGTTACTTTTTTCCTCATTGCTTTTCAGATTGAGTAGTCAAGTCCTTATGCCCAACATGATAAATTCTTTCTTCAATATTTTGCTTTTACCCATAAATCTGTGGAAGGCATTCCCTTTTTTTGGTGTTGTTTCCATTTTCTAATTCCTAGGCTTTAATTTATATTATTTATTTTATTTATATTTATTCTATTTATTTAGACATGTACTACATGTGTCATACATCTGTTCTTGCACAAAATGTACCACTTCCATTATAGCCTATAAATATTATAAATATTACTGTAGTTATTTCATATTCCCTGATAATTCTGATCATAACTTAAATGTCTAAAATCTCTTCTATGAGATTATATTATTCAGCCTGAGATTTTATGTAATAATAGCTAACAAGTAAGCTGTTTAAAATTTTCACTCTAAGTAAAGGCTTCTGGTTTTAAAGTAAACTAAAATATTTGCTGTTATCTCCTTATGACTTTGGTCTTTCATATGTCATCCTTCACAAGAGGGTCTGTGCTTTAATGCTCTTTCAGCCACAATTCATTGCTGTGTTGAATTCCTTTGACACAGTGGTTAAGTGCGGTGGGCAGGGAACATTCTGCAATCTTTTTATTAAATCACAGTCTTCGAGAAGCCTGTATGTCAGGTCTGTTGTTATCACATGTGTGTATCTTGTTGTGCAACTCTTCTGAGGGTCCCTTCCTCCATTTTGATTTCATGATTTCTTTGAAATCATTTTTGCTTTAAACTCATGGCCTTGAGAATCATCTTTTCACTATTATATAATACAAGAAATCTGGAGGTAAATGGAATGGGAGAGATGTTCTTTCCTCAGCTGGGACAAGACTATGGTGATTTTCCCCAAGGTACATTGTGCATTTCACAATGATTATTTTTATTTTAATTTTTCCCCTACCCGTCAATACTCAACTTCTAGCAGTTCTTTCCTGCAGCTATCACTTAATAGTTCCAGGGGTTTCTTGCCAGTGTTTTTTGGGGGATGTAGCTGCTTCATGACTTGTTAGGAGGAAAGTTTACCCTGTCACCTCAATTTTATCAAAGGTTTAAAAAAGTTATTCACAACTTGTCTAGGTTGTGTTGTTGCTTTTAAAAAATGGGAATGACCAATTTATAAGCCAGAAGTTGGGATACTTCCATGAAAAGGAACTTGTCTGCTTGTGTATCATGGTAAAAGAACAAGATGGGTGTAGGATTTTTTGTTCTGGTAGTGTTTCAAGTATTTGTTTTAAGATAAGGTTAAGTACTAACATACATTGTTACATGGAAATGATATATGATTTTCTGATCTACTGGCACATGAATATTGAAATATCTTGGCACAAAGCAAAAGTTTAGTATTTCTACTATTATGTCAATAATTTAGTGATATAAGTAAGCAGCAAGCAATGATTTCAAATATAAGGTACAGACAACCCCTGACTATTAAAGGATCTCATCAGCCATTCTCCAGCAAATTCTACAATCCCCTATTGACCTGGCATAAAATTACATATTTCGAGTTAATGAGTCATGGAAAATCCATTAGGAAAAGGAAGCATAGTTTCAGTGGGCGAGATGAAAGTTATAAACTTGGAGTTCTTAATGTTTTATGAAATATTAGGTTTACAATCACTAAAATTACATATATATTTTAAGTGTTAGAATCAGTTAACAAAACATTTTCACTTAACAAAATTGAAATTAAAATATTTTAAATGCTCAAACTAGAAATAGGTACATTTAGTACTCATACCAGAAAAGTAGCAAAATTTTATTTTCTCCTCATCACCAAGTTCTAAGCTATCATGACCTTGGAAACCATCCAATATGCAAAAGTAATCTAATTTTTATAAATAAATACAATAATTGTTTTGAATTTGCAAACACATGCATCTCCCCCCATCATACACAAACAGTTTCAAACTACGTATGTGAAGCTACAAAATTCCAAGCTATGTTAATCAAGAAAAATGTTTAATTATGTTAAAGTAAGTCATGATAGATAATTTATTTCAAGGCAATGAACCAAAACATTTTCAAGATAGTTCCAAATATATCACAGCTATGACCATAAACTATATTCCCTCTGTAATTCTTCCCACATAAACTAGAGACAAATCTTTCCCCAAGTAACTAGACAAGCATAACAGACATGTTTGAATAACTCAAACACCTTAAAAGCTAATATCTACATGTATATACAATAAATAATTTTACTATGGATAAATTATATATATTATAGATAGCATTATAAATTCATAGTATGGATAATGAATACTCATTTAATTCAAGGGAAATAAATATGATCTATGAATTTATATTAATATTTTATACTAATAAACATTAGTAAAGTAAAAGGAAGGGGAAAATAAATATTGATGATGAACTGCATGTAAGCCTTTAAGAAAATTGCACATAGAAAGAAAGCATCTTAAAATTATCTTCAGTTAGTGTAACAGTTGAGTGGAGATGGTGAGGTGGTTATAGGAATGTGAATGGACCCAACACAGTCCAAAGTGGGGTAGAGTGACAGATTAAGTGAGCACATCTCTAGAGTATGATGGAGAAAATTTTTAAATGAAATATATGACACTTTCAGTTTCATATATGTGAGCCATGAAGGTGATTTAATATGGATAAATTGCTCAAATTTGATTTCTGGTGCTATTATTTAATAGTAGTACAATCTTGGAGAAAACTCATTTGCTGCATTATCTGAGAGAGTGAATAAAGAGTGCCTCGAAATCACTGGATCATTATGTATATTTTCATAATACAGTGAGCCTACAGGAATGCCCTGCAGTTAATAGTTGGTCAATAAATATTAATTTTTGTCATTAAATGTTATACAAATATCTTAAGGAATACTTGTCTTGGACATTCATTTATGATTATGAATTATGTATGCAATAGCCAATTTAAAATGATGTATGCTAAAGAAATGTATTAGGTGTATACACAAATTATACATTTTAATTTTTTGTACAAGTACTTAAAGTAGTGCCTTTTCTTTTTTCATTGTACATGATTCCATTTTTATATTCACAAGAGGAAAGCTCATAAATGTCAAATAGATTTATGAATTCAGTGGCTGGGTAGAGGGAGACATAGACAGTAAGTGTTATATGGGTTTGGGTTTTTTTATTAATTAAAATGCATGTAAAGATAATATACTTTGATCACAGCCATGCCCTCTGTGTCCCTTTCATACCTCTCCACTTTCCCATTTTCCCTCTCCTTTTGTATCAGCTCCTCTTTTTAGCTTAATAACATTTGATTTTACATGTTTCTTTCTTCTCTTTTTGCTTGTTTTATTTTCCTCTAGCTTCCACAAATGAGAGAAATAGGCAACATTTGTCTTTGTGGGGCTGGCTTATTTCACTTAACGTGATGATATTTAGTCTCATTTTTTCTAGCAAATTATACAATTTCATTCTTAATGGTGGAGTAAAATTTCATTATGTGTGTATATGTGTGTGCATGTGTATATATGTGTGTGCATTATATTTTCTTTCTGAACTCATCCATTATTAGGTAGTTAGGCTGGTTCTATATTTTGTCTATTGTGAATAGTGCTGTGTAGATATGTTACTGAAGGCATCTTTAAAGTCAGCTGGTTTTGATTCTGTTAGGTATATATCTAGTAAAATATTCCAATAAATGTCATGGATCACTTAGGAATTTTATATTTTCTTTCTTTCTTTTTTTCCTTCTTTCTTTCTTTCTTTCTTCCTCCCTTCCTTCCTGTCTTCCTTCCTGTCTTCCTTCCTTCCTTCCCTCCCTCCTTCCTTCCTTCCTTCCTTTCTTTCTCTTTTTTTCAAAACCCTCAAAATTCAATCTTCATTATGATTCCATGGCAACTGAACTAATTTACATTGCCATAAGCAGTGAATAGTTTCCTTCCAAATCACCATGAACTCTTGCCAGCATTTGTTATTTTCTTAGAGATAGCCATTCTGACCAGTGTGAGGTAGAAACATTGCATTTCCTTCATGTTAAAGATATCTAATATCCTTTAATGTGTTTATTGACCATTTATACGTCTTCATTTGAAAACATATTTAATTTGTCTGGTAGACTATTTGATATTTGGTGTTTAATTTTTTTGAGCTCTTTATTCAAAATTAATTAATCTTGTCTGATTAATACCTAACAAATGTTTTTCCCACGTAATATGATCTTGACTATCAAGTGTGATAATTTCTTCAGAGCGGTGTTATATTTCATCGAATCCATATATATATATATATATATATATATATATATATATATATATATGGATGTTGTATTTTTTCAGACCTATTTCTACATACATTGAAGTGATTATGTGACTTTTGTTCTTCATTCTGCTTATGTCCTGTATTATGATTGTTGATTTGCCTATGTTAAGCCATAGTTGAATACTTGGAATGAAAACAAATTGATCATGGAATATAACCATATTGATGTGTTGAATTTAGTTTTCAAGTATTTGTGCTTGTGTTTATGTGTGTGTGTGTGTGAGTATGTTTGTACAGGGCTTGAACTCAGAGCCTCAGGATCTTATTCAGTTTTCTTAATTATGTAGCTCTACCATTTGACCCATACCTTCTATTTGAAATTTTTCTTATTAATTAAACATGGAATCTTAAGGGCTATTCTGCCTGTGTTGACTTTGAACCTTGGACTTCTAAGTCTCCAATTTTTGAATAACTGTGATTACAGATGTGAGCCCTTAGCGCCTCTTTTGTTTTGTTTTAATGTGTAATTTATTGAGAAATCTTGTACATTAATCAAATATAGTGGTCTATGATTATCTTTTTTATTTTCTTCATTTCTGATTTTTAAACTGAGTGTAATACTGATTTCACAAAGTTATTTGGATACCATACCTTCCCTTTCAATTTCATGGAAGAATCATATATATGTCTACACTTGTCTGACTTGGGGGTCCACTTGAGAGGTAGAATTTTTTACTCTTTCACCCAAAATCAGTGTTTGTTTTTGTCAGTATGGTACAATTCTTGTTTGCAGTTAGTGGTTGCGTTTTGCTTTTTAACTCAACTTGTTATTCTATTCTACGTCTTTTGGTTGTTTTGGGGGGGTTCTGGGTTTTTTTTTTGCCAGTCCTGGGGCTTTAATTCAGGGCCTGGGTGCTGTTCCTGAGCCCCTAAGTGCTCAAGACTAGCATTCTATCACTTGAGCCACAGTGCCACTTCTGCCTTTTTCTAAATAGTTTATTGGAGATAAGAGTTTCACAGATTTTCCTTCCTTGGCTGGTTTTGAACTGTGATCCTCAGATCTCAGCCTCCTGAATAGATAAGATTAAAGGAGTAAGCCACCAGAGCCTGGATAGTCTGTCTTTTAACTGATGAATTGAAACTATTAACATTTAATGTTATTATTGAAAGGGGTAGTAATTCCTTTCATTTAGCTGTTTTTGTTGTTAGGTTTTTGTGTGTTTTTTTAAACTACTCTGCCTGCTTGTATGTTGGAATCTATTTTCTCCTCTATTTTTATGGTTATCTTCCCTTACTTTTATGCACATAGAATCTCTTTCACCATCTCTGCAGTGCTGGTGTAGTGGTTATAAATTATCCATTTTATTATGAAAGGTATTTATTGTCTTTCAGTTATGAATGATAGCTTTGCTTGGTAGATTAATAACTTAATCTAGGTTGGAAGTTTTTAAATGCAGCACTTGAAATACATTATCTTATGCCCTCCCTGCATGAAGTGATTTCATGAGAAATAGTTGGTGTAATTCTGCAGGGCTTGCTGTTAGTTTTCTTTCTTGTGATGTATACTTACATTTAACTGTGATGTATCTAGTAGTGGGTCTTTTGTGGTCTTGTCTGTTGGGTTTCCTAAAAACTATCTCTCCCTGGGTAGTTTGTTTTCTAGGCATTTGGAAATACTTTTCTGATTATTTTACTGAATATGTTTTCTATAGCCTTGCTTTTCTTTTCTTCCCCCTCTTCTATGCCATTATTATTAAGTTTGGTCTTTTCATAGTGATTCAGAGGTTTTCATGGTCTACATTTTTTTATTTTAATTTTTTATTGTGAAAATACTGTACAAGGGGTTACAGTTACATGAGCAAGGTAATGAGAACATTTCTTATCCAGAATTGTTGCCTCCTCCTTTGTTTTTCCCCTACCATCCCGTCCCTAACACCTCCTCAGCTATACCCCCAACCTCTCCTCCTGCATGAATTGTAAAGTTCATTTTTCCACATAGCATCTTGTACATCTCATTGTTGCAATGGGTCAATCTGTATCCCTATTTAGACAATTTGTTTTTTCCATTCCCGTCCCCAGTTATACCAACATCAAATACAGTGAAAACCATTATACCGTGGGGGAGGGACATACAAAGCAAAAAAAAAATCACAACAAAAATACGTTAGAAGCAATAGCAAGAAAGAAAAAACCACTTGTGTCCCTATCTTGGGGTTCATTTCGCTTAACATCATCTTACCTGAGCTTTTCTGCTTGACCCCAGGCATATATTAGCTATTGCAAATAAGGGAAACTATGGGACCTATGTTTTCTTTGGGCCTGGCTTACTTCACTTAATATATTTTTTACAAGTCTTTCCATTTCCTAACAAATGGGGCAATGGCATTCTTTCTGATGGAGGCATAGAATTCCATTGTGTATATATACCACATTTTCTTGATCCATTCATCTACTGAGGAGCATCTGGGTTGGCTCCATATCTTAGCTATGGTAAACAATGCTGCAATAAACATAGTTATGCTGATAGCTTTTAGTATGGTCTTGTTTGTGATCATTTGGATAAATGCCCAAAAGTGGGATTGCTGGGTCATAGGGGAGCTCTATATAGAGCCTTTTGAGGAACCTCTATACTGCTTTCTAAAGTGATTGAACAAGTTTACACCCCCACCAACAATGCAGTAGGGTTCCCTTCTGCCCACATCCCCTCCAGCATCTGTTGTTATTAGAATTCTTAATTATAGCCTTTCTAAGTGGGGTGAGATGGAATCTCAATGTTGTTTTGATTTGTATTTCTTTTATGGCTAAAATGGTTAAGCATTTCTTCATGAGTCTATTAGACATTCTTATTTCCTCTTCAGAGAAGTTTCTCTTTAAGTCTTTAGCCCACTTATTTATTGGTCATGGTCTACATTTGTTGTTGTTGTTCCTATTGGTTCATTTGGCTTTTTTATATTTGAATTTGTCCTACAGCCCTGATATTTTTCTTCAATTTGATTCACTCTATTGGAGAAATTTTGATTGAGCTTTTGAATATTGTGTTTTTCATGTTCTAAATTTCAGTTTGATCCCTTTTCAAGATGTCTATACCTTTATTGAATTTCCTTACACTGTTTCCCTTACTTAATTCAGCTGTTTATTTTTAGTCATTCTATGTTTTGTAAAAGTCTATTTGTCGGGGTTGGGAAGGTGGCTCAGTGGTAGAGCCCTTGCCTTGCATGCTCGAGGCCCTGGGTTTGATTCCTCAGCACCACATAAGCAAAAAGAAAAAAGCCGGAAGTGGCGCTGTGGCTCAAGTGGTAGAGCACTAGCCTTGAGCTGAAGAGCTGAGGGACAGTGCCCAGGCCCAGAGTTCAGGCCCCACGACTGGACTCCCCCCCAAAAAAAAGAAGTCTATTTGTATCCTTGTTAAACCCATTTATCTTTTTTTCATTTATTTCATTTCACTGATCTCTATTGGTAGCAGAGATCTGAGAAATATAACGTCTGTGTCTTCAAGTCTCAGTTCATCAAAGCATACAATGAATAAGGCTGGGAGATACTGTTTGCAACCCATTTTCTGTTTTTGCTGGGAGTACTAAGCTCCTGGATGCAACACACATACATACACACAGGAACACGTGAATACTCAGCACATGCACTTACAAGAACACACTATTTGAAACTTTGAACTAGAATAGGTTGATTCTAGCAAGATGGAATATAATTAGAATGGGGGAATAATTTATCATTTGTACTAGAATATTGTAAAAATGAAATAATATACACAAACAGTTGCCAAGAACTGGATTGTGTTTGAAGATGGAATTTATGTTCACACTGAATGGAACAGTAGAAAGGCAGTATTTGTAGTGCTTATCAGCTTGCACTATGACTAACATACCTGAGTTGATATAAATACAGCTAGCAAACTTTTGAGGTTGACTAAGTGATTAATCTCATCAATCATAGGCTTTTTCATTTGAATAAAGGGGTTAATGTATGGCCTTTCTTTGGGTTGTTATGGCAATCTGATGTGAAAATGCATATGGAGTAATGTTCCTGTCATATAATAAGCACTTAATATAAACTAACTGTTGTGTCACTAGCAATAAGTTTAGTGGATAAACAATTTGTTTTCTAGTGCTAAACAACGTTCATTAGCATATATTTTCTTATGATAAATATGGTAAATTAAAAATAATTACATTTTAACATGTGCTTTGAAATGGAATGAGCTACGTCATTTATTTTGTATGCCTTCTGCTTTTGTTACTATCTGTATTCATCTCTATATACATTTTTGTCTTAGGTACCACTTTCAAAGAACCTACTCTTATATTACAATTATTTTGCATATGTTTGTGCTTAGGTGGTTGTTGCATTTATTTTAATGTGTGCCAAAATAATGGCACATATGCATGCACATATATGCATATATATGGATGTATATGTGCATGTGTATTCATACATTCATGTATGTATATGCATAGATAAATTTATTTTCTATATAGTATTTTATGATGTTTGTTCCAAATTAACCAGATTTAGGCTGCATAAATTTTGAAGGAACATGCCAATTTCATTCTGTCAATATGTCCTGTCCTCAGACATTAGACAGTGTGGCAAGTCAATAACACAGGAAGAGACAACTTCATGGATGCTGAAGGCTGATGTAACAGCAGAGTTGTAGCAGAGCAGAGTGTTGTGTGACCAAAGAGTGAGCAACAAGACCTTGCAAACAAGACCTTGGAACAAACTTGGCCAATTGAAACAAGCTATATCATTTGCTTCATGTTAACAGCGCTTTTGTATTGTGAGCATTGCATTTTGGCTGACCTGGTTTGATGCTATAATACATGCAAAAATTCTATATAGTGACAGAAAAGGGAGTAGCCATCCCTATCCTGGGAAGTCCTAGAACCATTCACGAAAGTGAATGGTTAGCCTACCTTAGTCTTTGTGTTGTCCTCATCCACATTAAAGCTGTCACATAAAATGCATTTTTTAACACTGTGGGCATTAAGACTCATTTATCCTTTGAACATGTGCTTTGTTTTGAAATAAGAGTTGTCTGCCAAGTTTGTTTTAAATTTGGTTTTGTCTCCGAATTCTTTCTCTGATGGTGATAAGCAAATGGAAATGCTAAGTGTCTCAGTTTCCCTTCTCTTCCTGAAACCACCTTAGCACTCGCTGCCAGTCACATTTTTGCTTATATTCTACAACAGATAATCATCAAATAGCATTCTCAGAAAGCCCTTCAAATGGTATAGCTCAGAGCCAAAGTATGTGGAAATCAGGCATGTATAATACAACAGAAGATGCTTTTGTAGCATCAGGATCATGAAAAATCTATGAAGGACCCAAACTAATAGCTCTACCAAGCTGAATATGTTCAAAGTAATAGGAGAAAGTCGGGCAATTTATTGGATAGAATTATATAGGAAAATGAGAAAGAGATTTGGGAATATACATCCAAAAATGCGCTGATATAGATATATTCTTAGAAGTCATGTACAAGGTACTTTATGTTCATTCTTACATAATCTTTGCGTTTTATTTAAGTACACTACATATTACATTGATTGATATACCCATTTGTGATAATTGGACAGCTAGAAAATTAAATACTTGATGAAGTACACCACAGTTGATAGCAGAAACGTAACACTTGGCCAATAAAAGGACAAATTGAATCAGCCTTCTCAATCTGGCCATTCCTGAGTGTTGAAATTTTCTGTAACCATAATAACAAATGTATCTATTTCTCTTGAGAGATCTATTAGGTTTTACTATGGGTACTGTGATGCTATTTTTTAGGTGTAAATATGTCATTCCATTTTAAAATTTCTTCCATGCATATGCTTTTCCTGGATCCCTAGATTAATACTCAGTGGCTCTGAGAAAGAAATAATTTTCAGACACAAACTCACAAAACAACTTTAGGTTTGAAGTGTAGTATTCAGACCTTTGTAATAATCAAAATCGACTTCTTTTTACATGTGTAGATTTATACCAGTAAAATCCTTCCATTGCTTTATGGAGACTCTTAAGAAGAGGGAATGGTACTTTTCAGGAATGTCCACTAAGATAATGGCTTCTTTCTTTGCCCACTTAGTGTTTGTGCTCAGCATAGCTGAGCAGATATTGAGACACTTTAAATAGGTCATTGAATCATCAAGACATCACAATGGTTTAGTCATGTAGCCCTTGATAAAATGCCACAGTTAAAATGAGGACATGAGTGTTGGCCTAGTCCAATATCACTGGTGTCCTACTAAGAAGAGGAAATTTGGGTATAGAAAATGAAAAAAACAAACAGCACTCAGAACACGCTCAAGAAAAGTCATGTGGGAACAACCAAGGCAATTTCTGTTCTCTTTGCCAAATGTGAAACTTGCCTATACCTTCATCTTGGACTTCAGTCTCTAAGAATGCAGATATAATTGTGTGTGTGTGTGTGTTTTTTTTATTGTACTCGGTTGGCTTGGCCCTGTATTCTAAGTGGTAAAGACCTTGAATAACATGCTCAGTGTGCGTTTAAATCTCAAGAACACACACACACACACACACACACACACACACACACACACACACACACACACACACACACCACTCAACAAAGCTGTTATGATAGTTTCAGAAAACTAACCTGTCTCCAGTCAGTTGGAGTCGCTCACCTTGAATTGCCTTGATGAATGAGTGCATTTCTCTTCAGAGTGGATATTTCTTTTAGTACTGACATTGTACTTAGATGTGATGGGAGGAGATGTCAAATTTAGACACCATAGGGTCTCCTCACATGTAGTGTCATAGAAAGTATGAATGCTGCTTTTAAATTCAAACTTTCATTCAGAAGTGTTTATGCTTACAAAATATGCAAAGAGACTATAGAAGGTTCCCAAGTGACCCACATATGGTTTCCTCTATACTGATATTTTCCATTTTGTACTGTTTGTCCTAATGAATGAATATGTAGGAACACAAACATTTCATTTTTAAAATTTATTTATTTGTCAGTTGTGGGGCTTGAACTCTGGGCTTGGGCGCTCTCCCTCAGCTCTTCAGCTCAAGGGGTGAGCACACTACCACTTGAGCTACAGCACCACTTCTGGTTTTCTGGTGGTTTATTGAAGATAAGCATCTCATGGACTTTCCTGCCCAGGCTGGCTTTGAACCGCGATCCTCAGATCTCAGCCTCCTGAAAAGCTAGGATTACAGGTGTGAGCCACCGGTGCCCAGCTTTATTTTTATTTTTAAAATTTTATTGTATAGGTTATTACAGAGGGATTACAGTTACATAAGTCAGGTAATGAGTATATTTCTTTTTTAATTACTTAATTATTTTTTTATTATGAAAATACCATACAGAGGAGTTACAATTAGATGGGCAAGATAATGAGTACATTTTTTTTATCAAGCATTGTTGCCTCCTCCTTTGTTTCCCCTTCCCATCCCTTTCCATCTTCACCCCCTTCCCCCTCCTGCCAAAGGTGTAAAGTTCCTTTTTCGATGTAACGATTTGTACATTTCTTTTTGAGCAGTGTCACCCCCTCCCTCATTTTCTCCCAGTGTTTTTCTCCTCCATTTTTTTTTAAAGTCAGTAACTATTGGGTAAATCTATTACTTTTAATTTGGGGATTTTTCATATCATGATCACATACTAGTTGACTCAGTGTCCCAAATTAAAAGAGATTATTTAAAAAAATAAGACTGTTAAGTCTCATCCTGATGAAGCCCTATGCACTGGATCAACAATTCCGTCATGACAGTATGATTCCTCAATTCCTAACCCCTTACATACCATGTTGCTGAGTAACAAAGCATCCACAAACTTTGTTGCTTAAAACAATACTTTATACATTCTTAAGGTTTTCTATTTGTGGGTCTGGACTTTTCCTATAAATTCTGTGGATGAGTATGCTAGCTGGAGGCTTCCTCTCACAGTACTGGCAGAGAGGACCATCTCATACCTTTTTTTTTTTTCCTCTCGGTCCTGGGGCCTGAACTCTGGGCCTGGGTGCTGTCCCTCAGCTCTTCAGCTCAAGGCTAGCACTCTGCCCCTTGAGCCAAAGCACCACTTCTGCCTTTTTCTGCTTATGTGATGCTGAGAAGTCGAACACGGCCTCACGCATGCAAGGCAAGCATTCTATCACTGAGCCCCTTTCCCGGACCCATCTCATACCTTTGACAGAAGGAAGTCACTAGTGAAGATGGCTGCACAAACTTAAATGGCAAAATAAGTGGTGTGAAAACAATGAGACTATTAATGTAATCTTCTGCAATGTAAATTGTTAGGCCAGTACTATTGTACTGTTTGTTTCTGTTTGGCTCCACTTATAATCTTTTTCAATAAATTAATCTAAGCATGCATTTCTCACCTTAAGTTTTACGTCTGTCTTATCTTACTTTTACAGACTACTTGACTTTTACTTTACAGGGAAAAAAGCCTGTTAGGCATGAATTTTCACAATTTTATCTTCTTGTTTTTCTTGTTTTCACCTTTGATCATATCTAGATTTCTTTGTGTGCACATTACTGTATCTATTTTCAAAACAGAAAGGAAATAAGTTGCTTGCTTTTAATATAATACAAGTCTAGTTTTTTAAAAAAATGGACAAGAAGAAAGCTTATATGCTTCTCAAAATACTTTATAATTAGAAATATGATGACAGCCATAAAAATTATGGATGTCAGTGGATGTTTTTCAGGATTTGTTTTTCTTGATGTATCCTACAGTGTTCTGACTTTGAAACTATGTTATTGGGCTCTGGGATGGATTTTGAATTTTCTGTCACTGCAGAGAATGATTGTCTTTGGTACCATATTTCTCTGTGTGCTTCCTGAATGTCTCCTTTAAGGCAATATTGAATATCTATGAGATAATCTATTGTGTCAATATTGGTTTTATAATTCTCAGGGAAACTTTATTTGTCTTAATTCAATTTGTTTGAGGACACCACACTGTCAAATGAAGGGACCCAGTTCTTATCCACATGCTTAGTCTCAAATGATACACTTCTGAATTATTTTTTCTCATCGGTGCCTGGGGCATTTTGCTTTTATTTTTCCTGGATAGAAATGTTTCCATAGTGAGTTAGCAATGCTACATAACATGATTTATTTGGCTTTGCATTCTCCACAGAATTGTTCTACTACCATGTTATGGATTAGTTTGGACTCTATTGCGAGTTATAATAACAATTTATCTGTGAAATAAACCATCTCTCCCCACAAAGGATTGATGGACTTGAGAAACATCTGCCTATAAAAGATAGAACAAACTACACAAGGATTGCAAAATGAATTTGGATTTCCTACTGATTTGTTTAGAAATACCAAGGACTTTGGGGCTAGATGGCTCAAATTTTATTCTGTCTATTCAAAGTAGACCTGTTTCTCATGAGGATTCATTTGTATCATAAATGAATATAAATGTATAGATTCATATGTATCCTCTTTGGAAACTTCAAATCTTTAAGATAGTTCCAAGAATTTCTGTGCATTGTTAATGCCGAGTACATTCTATTTCCAATGATTAATTAAGTGATGCCCAGGAGGAGTGGTAAAATAAAGGCTTGAGACATTTCAGTAGCTACTTGAAAAGACATGGCTGCAGGACAAGAGTATTTCTGATTGGACTACATCTCCTTCTGATTTTCTTATAAATAATAATCAGCTCATTAAAGAAAATAAGGAGAAACAAATATGAAACAAAAAATTCCCAACAATAAAAAAAGTATGTAAATAGCTCACACCATCATTTCAGGACAGTAGTTTTCCTTTAGATATGGCCTCTCTCCTCAATCTTCCTATCTTTCCTTCATCTGTAGCTATTGCAGGTCTGAGTCAAGGCAAACTGGTCTTGTTAGTTGTTTTTTAATTTTTTATTATTATATAAAGGTGATATAAAGAGGGGTTACAGTTACGTACGTCAGGTAATGAGTACATTTCTTTTTGAACAATGTCAGCCATCCTTTGCTTTTTTTCCCACTTTTTCCCTCTCATTGCCCCCACAAGTTTTATAGTTCATTTTCAACATTAGTGTCTAGTGAATACCACAACTGCATTTAAATTGCTTTATAATTATCTTTTCATCTACTTTCTGAAGAACATTTTCACTCACACAAAAAAGTAGATATAATTCCTTTATGCCTAGATTTTCTTGAATCTTTCTTAGCTCATGTATGTACTTTGCAGTGACAATAATTACCAGGGATCTTACATTGTCACTCACCAAGAGTTGCCTCATAATTCAGTTTCTCTGCAAAGCTCAGAATGGAAAATTACACAGAACATACTTATCCTTCCTTTTCCTCTTTGCCCAACACTTGGCCTCAACAGAATCTACTGATATACATAGTTGAATCAAAAAGACTGAATACTTTCAGAAGAGAATTTGAGGTTTTGCAGAATAAGAATGGATAACTCCCTCATTTATCCCATTATTCCTTAGAACCAAAGGATAGAAACAACAACAGGAGATCTATATCTACAAAATTGAGTTGAGCAGTTTTCTTAAGAACTTGAAGCATACTCTCTCCAGAGAAGTGGGGAAAAAGCTGTGGAAATTCACAAATAAAGTGAAAGAAAAGAATTTCCTGAGCTAGTCCTTATGAAACTGAGTTATGGATTCTTTCTATTCTTGCTTGGGCTTCTCTTCATGGATATGTTTCTGTTTTTTTTTTTTTTTTTTTTGGTCGGTCGTGGGGCTTGAACTCTGGGCCTGGGCGCTGTCCCTCAGCTCTTCAGCTAAGGCGAGCACTCTACCACTTGAGCTACAGCGCCACTTCCAAGTTTCTGCTTTTCTACTCTAATCTCTTATCAAGGATCAACCCAACCCAATTTTTTGCCTTAGTAATAGCTAATCTTTTTGCTGACTATAAGCTTTGGTTTTGTTGTTGCTGTTGTTTCTTCCAATTTTCTAGAAAAGAAGTTGTTCTTTCATTGTATCTGGGTAGGCATTGACATTTTATTCTAAAACTCACAAGTTCTCAAAAACAGAAATTTTAATTGTGGAGACCTTAAAATTTTCAGTCAGTAGCCCTACCACTCAAAACTGAAAGAAGATATATCACTTATGTAGTAACTGTCATAGGAAAACTATAAATAATTACCATTGGAATAAATGTAGTCTAATTCTACTCCTCAGAATATCTTATAAATAGGAATATGATGACAGCCATAGAAAACTCAATTACAGTTTTGAGAAAAATATCCCAACTATGATTTCAGGGCATCATTTAGACTACCACAAGTGTGTTTTTCTAATTACTTTACATTTTTTGCACTGTAGTTATATTGTTATAGACATATGAGGACTTAATGTGACCATCTATCTACACAGTACACTCTCTTTACTCTCTGCCTTAGACAAAACTGTGTCTAAAGCAAAAAAATTCAAATTCACACGTTGAAGCCTTAAATACCAATATTTAATTGTGCTTGGAGGTAAGGTATTTGTGAAGTAAATAGTTAGATTTAGATGAAAATAAGAGAGTTTCACTCTCATATATAATGGAATTCTATGCCTCCATCAGAAAGAATGACATGGCCCCATTTGTTAGGAAATGGAAAGACTTGGAAAAATTATATTAAGTGAAGTAATCCAGGCCCAAATAAACATAGGTCTCATGGTTTTCCTTATTTGCAATAACTAGTATAAGTCTAGGACAAGTAGAAAAGGTCAAAATCTATGTACATATGACCATATAAGATGATGTTAAGTGAAATGAATCCCAAGATAGGGACACAGAGGTTTTGACTTTCTTACTGTTATTTTTAATGTACTTATAATGTACTATGTGATTTTTTTTGTTTCTCTTTTATGTTCTTCCTCCATGATATAACTCCTGTTTTCCCTATATTTGATTCCGGTGCCCTGCATCTTGTATATACATTTTTCTAATTTGGAGAGGGGAAGGGAAATAACAAAATGCTGAAATAAGGATACAGGTTGACCCATTGCAACAATGAGATGTACAAAGCACTATGTTGAAAATGAACTTTTTAACTGGGGTCGGGGAGGTGGGGGAGCAGAAGGAATGGTAGGGGAAAAACAAAGGGGGGTAACAATGCTTGATAGGAAATGTATTCATTACCTTACTCGTGTAACTGTAACCCCTCTGTAAAGTATCTTTACAGTAAAAAATATATATATTAAAAAAAAGAATTGGCTCCCAATACGACCATATTTAGAGAGGAGGATTCTGTGATATGATTGTCTCATAAGAGCTCTGGCTTCACGAATGGATTAATCCAGGGATGTATTCATAATATTTTGATGTTATTAGGGGGTGATAAATACTCTAGGAGGTAGCGAGTGTTTAGAGGAAGTAGGTAACTGGCCTGTGCCTTTGAAGCATGCATTTTGTTTCCTGCCTCTTCCATTTTCTGCTTCCTGGCTAGTGTAATGGGAGCAACTTGACTCCAGGTTCGGGAACAATGGAGCCAGCCTGCAAGGAAAGAAACCTCTGAAAAAAAGCGGAAATAAATCCTTTGTGCCTTCAGTTGTTTTCACAGATATTTCGTCACAAAAATCTGATAAATCCACTGCCCAAGGACACTAAGATATCTGCATATAGAATAAAGGAAGGGATTGGCCTGAGTTTTTTATGTTTGTAATTCTAATCATAGTTCCTGGCAAAATGTAAGTAGTCAATCAATATTTACTGATTTAATAAACACAGATTTTAGCACATGGAGGTAAAAAAACTTCCTTATAACTTAAGTTGTCCGATTTAACTTGCCATGGCACCAAAGTCTACACAGGGAATGGCACATTACGATACATGTATTGTATGTTTTATTCATAAACTCTCCTTTCTCAATAGGAAGCTGACTAAAGTTCAAATCTTGACCATCTCTCAATCTTCTGTATTCTCAGAAAGTATACTAACCTAATTAAAAAAAAACTAATAAATCCAAGCTGTGTTTAAGGATTAAACATTAAAGGAAACAAGTGAATTGGTAATTTTCACATATAGACCATTTTCTGTTTTCTGGAAAAGTGTGAAGGCACAGGCATCTATAAAATTCATCTATATTTACAATCTAGGATCTTGAGGAAAAATTGAATCCTTCCTTCTTTTGCTTTAATTCCCAACATTTTATCATGGGCTTTATATATGTGGTTTCCTCCTTTTTTATTCCATTTCTAATTTCTGCCTCACTGCCCAGAACTTTCAGATTCCTCAGTAGCAATTTATTTTTCTAATCCAGGTTTTTTTCCACTAGATGATAGTGGTTCCATGCTTTATTGCCCATGGACCAATCTCATTTCATTCTCACATATCAGGTCCTTATTTATCCTGGAAGGTATTCAGAATTCATTACTGTTGTTCAGACTCCATTACCTGGACTATGGTTTATAGGAATACTCACTTGTCTTTGCCTTGGGGCCATGGTTTGAAATGCAACTCAATAAAGCATGGAAAACAACAACAACAACAACAAATCAAATCAGAAAATCTTTTGATCTTTTCCTACTATATCTGTGTCCTGTAAAGAAAGACATGGGAGAGAATGTATGCTACCAGGAAATGGTAAAAACTCTGTGATGGGATGGAGGGATTGTGGAGGTGACCGGGGTGAGGGGGGGGGGTGAGGAGGAGGATGGATGGTAGAGTTTCTCCACAGCCTATGTGCTGGTCTTTTTGGTTTTATTTTATTTGTATTGGTGACCTGAATGGTAGAACATTTTTTCACCTGCAAGATTGCCTTCCACATAAAAACATTCCCAATTCTTCATGCAGTAGCAACTACTAAATATGCACACACATGCAAGCCCTTGAAAGGGTGCCACCTATGTTATTTACAGGTCTGTGCAGAAGCAGGAAAAATATGCAAATATTTCCATGGTACAAATACTTGTTGACAAAAGACTAGAATGTTACACAGAATATGCCAAAACCTAGTTACAAAAAAAAGCCCTGGCATCCTGTACTGATGATGCAAAGTAATGTCATTGAAAGAAAAATCCATTTAAGTATAATTCTGTGAAGATACCACAGAGGAAAGTGGCAATGAGATATGATCAGTACAGTTTCAAAGAAAGGGGACTTTTAAGAAGTATCATAGAATTTAGCTAAGTATTACAAAGTTAATGCCACAAGATTTTAAAAAGTACATTTCCAAATGATCATGTAAATGTATACAACTTTGATGGAATTGTAGTTAGAGCAGGGCAAAGAATGGGCCCTGACTCGTTACACACAGAGGGCATGTGGTATGGAGTAGCATATATGGTATGGTGCCCTCTTCTGGTATAAGGATGGGAAAAAAGGAAGCCAGCAGATTATGATACTTTCTATGCTTGGTTTCTGAACTTCAGTTTCACAAACTTAAGGTTTATTCTTTAAAATAAACATAAATTTATCATTTATAAATTATAATTATATATTAAGTAATATATGTAATTTCAAATTGGAACAATTTCTCATTATTTTCTCAAATTCATTGATACTGACATTCTTAGAATATATAAAGTATATGTTTCCATGAATTCATGAGTAGTGGTCATAAAAATCATAAAAAAATCACTTCTTTGTTAGCCAATGTTTTACAAAATATCTATCTACAATCTTTATACACACGAAGCAAATAAGATGTAAGACTACAATTGAAACCCAGACACTATGCTAACTCAAACTTTTAATATTAGCTCCTTAGGAGGCTGAGCCCTGGAGGAGTTCAACTTGAAGCCAATATAAGCAAAAACATCTAATGGACTTCATCTCCATTTGACTCTCAGAATGGTGGGCTGGAGATATTGCTCAATTTTTAGATCACCATCTGTGAGCCACAAAACCAAATGAGATCACAGAACCCAGAGCTCAAATCCCGGTACCAGCACACACCAAAAAAAGATGAAAAGAAATAGGCTGTAGTAACTTTATAATGACCTTCAAAATAGTCAACTGGCAACAGAAAAAATCATTTTAAAAAGATTCAAATTTCTGCTATAGTATGGAAGTAGTCATTACTTGTTATTTTTCTGTAATTTCTTAAAAAGAAATGTTTTCAGTAATCACTGTGACAAGAAAAAAAAGTTTCTAAAATGAGTCATTTTGATGTAATATCAGTTTTGTAAGTTGTATTCTATTTTACACACATACACACAAATTATATGTACAAAATATTCATGTCCTTAGAAGCTTGCATACAATTTTTGCATTTTAAAATATTGTTCTTATTATTATATTTTCAGTGAAAAGTATTGAATCTGTTTCTACAAAAATCATAAACTATGGCAGGGGGAAATAATTTTCCCCTGTTCATTCATAGAAAGGGACTAAATACTTTCTAACAAACTGGTTAAAAGAGACAATTTAGGAACTAGTGCTGTGGCTCAAACGGTAGAGCACTCGCCTTGAGCTAAAGAGCCCAGGGACAGTGGCCCAGCCCAGAATTCAAGCCCCATTACCAACAACAACAGAGAGAGAGAGAGAGAGAATTCATCTCCATTAAAGAGTATCTTTAACTGGATATAAAACTGTTTTTAAAGACAAGATTGAAATGAATATAAATAAACTTTCACAACAATCCAGCATACTACTAATGTGATAAAAGCTATATTGTTTTAGAGAAACAAAAAGGAGACATATGAATTTTCCTTTTGACTTCTTTCCTAGAATAGATACTAACAGAGAATCAATGAATTGGACAAGTAATGCTTGAACCATAAAAATCAACCTTTGGAATTTTGTTCATGTCAGGTTATCAAGTAAAACACTGTGTCTTCATAATTTTATGATTGTTAATAATGGTCCCTAGTTAGGCATGCCATGGTAAACCTGATTTATTTTCATGCTTCAGATTTAAAATTGATTTGATAAGGGAGAAGAAATTATTTCCTATAACAAAATGCAACTTAAGCTTTTTATTTTTTTTAACTTCTGAATATATTACTTTAGTTTTGGAAAAATATCAACAACAAAGGAAATGTGAGCAGCTCCCAATTCTTTCCTAATGATGACCTCAGAAAACCAAAGAGCTGGCCTGTATTCTGGCTAAAACAATTATTGTCTGAAGTTCTTCAGGCAACTAATTCAGATTTTCTAAGGCTCAGCCTTTTCCATTTTGGTGAGGATACTCATAGTAACTATCTTATAAATAAGAACTCTATTGGGCCTGCCCCACAAGTAACATATGAAATAATGTTTAATAAATGTTAGTAATAATTGGAAGCACTTTTCTAATATTATTAATAATAATAATAATAATAGTGGTAAGGGCTGGGAAGTTGGCTCAGTGGTAGAGTGCTTGCCTTGCATGCCTGAGGCCCTGGGTTTGATTCCTCAGCACCACATAAGCAAAAAGAAAAAAGCCGGAAGTGGTGCTGTGGCTCAAGTGGTAGAGCACTAGCCTTGAGCTGAAGAGCTGAGGGACAGCGCCCAAGCCCAGAGTTCAGGCCCACGACCGGACCCCCCTTCCCCCGCCAAAAATAATAATAATAGTGGTAGATGTAGTAAGTGTGTGTGTGTGTGTGCCAGTCCTGGGGCTTCAACTTAGGGCCTGGGTGCTGTCCCTTAGCTGTTTGGCTCAAGGTTAGTTACAGTTCCATTTCTGGCATTTTGGTGAGTAATTGGAAATAATAGTCTCATTGTCTTTCCTGCCTAGGCTAATAGTCTCATTGTCTTTCCTGCCTAGGCTGGCTTTGAACCACAATCTTCATATCTCAGCCTCCTGAGAAGCTAGGACTATAGGCATGAGCCACCAACCTGGGTACTATAATTATTTTTGAAGTGTCAGTTATATTGCTCATTAGGAAGATGCTATAAATATAATCAGCAATTTTAGATAATAATGTTCGAATCTATGTTCCTTACAGGGTTTTATTAATGAATTAGCTCACACAATTTCAATTACTCTTGTTAGCATTTTCCCATTTGTAGCAACTTAAATTATTATTTTATCCATCTGGAATGGTTTCATAATATATTTTTGTCATCTTCAATATTTTTAATGTTGCCAGTATTTTAAAGAATATTTAAGATCATTTTAAAGAATAAACATTTAAAAATGTTTAGCTATATTTAGACATTTAATTAAAAAGTTAAATAGTTTATTAGTTAAGTTAAACATTGCTTTAATAGCCCATTGAGGATGCAATTGAATTAAAATTATTGAGAATAATTATTTTAATTCTTCCATTTAGGAATGATATAAACTATTCAACTTAAAAATGTGATCTCATTTCACTATAATGAAGACAAAATACTACTAGAGATGTTTTTCCTTAGTGTTCTAAGATCTTAAAGGTAGTGAAACTTCTTTGCTTATTCTAACAGCCATCTCCATCCAAATGAGTAAATATTCTATGAACAAATAACTAAATTAGAAGATAAACACTGGGGAGCATTTTTGGCTTTTAGAAAATGTCTGGTTACAATCAACCAGTCTCCAGAGCAATACTGAATCTTGTAAATAAAGCACAGATTGTCATTGCAATTAAATTTAAAAACAAGACTTTTGAATTTTGAAAAAGCAAGCTGTACAAGGTAATGGAGTATGTAATGTTATTTGTATGCTTTTTACAGATATACAAAATATTTATGAACTTGAATGTACGTGTCTGAGGGAGATTTGAGAATAAATGTAATTAAAGCACATTTTGATGTGTCTAAGAAAGATAAATACAGTTACACTTACAGTGGTTATTAGTCTATAGTTCATCAATAGATATATATACAGACATTTATTTTTTAAATTGGGTGGATGATATGCTTTGGTTTGATATATATTTTATTTGTTTTCTGTTCATTTGAAATGCCTTATGAGTAAATGAGGGTTTCAGTTGGGTTCAGGAAATTTAAAACAACAAAAGCCTCACACTTCAAAGAAGGATGAAATAGTTCATAATAATCCACAACTTTTATTAAAAACAAACCAAAGGAAATGAATTTTAGAAGATGAACCATATCAATATATATGGCATCCGAACTAAGATAACAAAATGAAAGTCGTTGTAAGCTGTTGGATCCTAGAATATAGTAGAGATGGGAAAAACGAGAGTGAATGGGTATGTGTGTACCTTTATGGTGAAACTCCTTAGAACATTTCACATACGGGGAAAGCAATGAAGAACAGAAATATAAAAACAGATCTTGGGTGAAGGGACTAGTGACAGGGAAGAGAGATGGAAAGTGAAAAGGGTACAGAGGAGTGAGTATGATCAAACTTCTTTATGTGCCTATGTGAAAATGGAACAATGAAGCTTGTTGGGATGTATTTCTGAAGGTGGAAGAGAAAAGAGAGAAAATTACAGACTGGGTGAGTTCAATCAAGTGCATTGTAAGTATTCTATGGACATATCAAATGAAACCCTCTGTACAACTTGTTGGTGCTAATAAAGTATAAGGGGAAAACATTTTAAAGAAAAAAAATGAAGATTAGTTCCAAAGGAAACTTTTGTAGCTGTAATTCACATTTTCCCCTTTTAATTTTTTTATTATCTTTAAATAGTTGTACAAAGGAGTTGCCATTAAACAAAGCAGTTTATGGATATGATATGATATATCTTGATCAACGTCATCCTTTTAAAAAATTTTTCCCATCCCTCCCCTCTCTGTCCCTTCCATCACTCTTGTTAATATTGTAGGATATACACTGGGCCCTGGACTGCATTCTCCTCCTCTTCTTGTCTTCATTTGTCCGCCCCTTTCCCCTGGACCCTACCCTACACCTTTCAAGTACCTACCTCCTGGTTTTATTTTGCTGAACTTTGACTTTGCCTTTCTAAGAAATTTGAGTTATTCACTGATTCTACCTTGTTTTAGTTAGTTCATTTGCATGCAGTTTCATACCACCCAATGTTTTTATTTATAAGATCATACACTAAATCTGACTTTCACATTCAGGGGAAAATATGCATCCATTTATGCTTTGGGCCTGACTTAACTCACTTAGCATATTTTTCCAGGTCTTTCAATTTACTTAGAAATGGTATCATATTATTCTTACTAAAGGATGTGTAAAATTCCATTGAGTATTTATACTACATTTTGTTAATCCATTTGTCCATTGAGGGGCATCTGGGTATATTTCACATTTAAATCAAAGATTTTAATGTGAGACTTTAGGGATAATTCAGTTAAATTCACAAACAGAGTCTATGGTTAAAATAGTTTTTAATTTTGAAATGGTATCATTTATGTAAGCTAGACTGTCCTTGAATTCACGATCCTTGTTCAGCTTCCCAAGTGCTAGAATTACAGGTAGGATTCACCATGCCCTGCTAATTGTTTTAGTTTTGAAAAACCAAAAGTTATTTAATATGGACATTTTTATTAAACATCCATCATTCTAATATGCAGAAAATCCTTCAAAATATTTATTTTAGACGCAATCTGTATTTTCCACAAATAAAAAACAACATGATTATTTCATATTTCCTTTTAGTTTAAATAAATTTACATTGTTGTCCTCAAACATGAGGATCAAATATATGCTGTTTTGTAGATTTATGTGCACATTCTTTTAAATTATTCATGTATCTCATTATCTACATAACCTATTGAAATATCCATATTTCATTTTTAGTGGGTCTACCAATTTAAATAGTTAGCAAGGATTTGTTTCATATATTATAGATAGAGCTTCAACTGATTTTCTGTTGTACTTATTTTTCTAGTCTTCTAGTGCTCATTATTAACATTATTTTTCTGTATATTTTTAAAGGCTCACTAAATAATCTATAATCTTAATTAAAGTAGCAGTTAGTCTATCAGAAGGTTGAATATGTATTTTAAACCACAGTCTTAATTCACTTCCAATAACAGTTTCCATATCAATCTATTGAAGAAACAATAGTAAAATAGAGATCTGTGTTTCCATTCTACACCTTACTTTGTATGTGAATGTGAAAATAAGTAATATTTTCTATTTTTCAAATATTTTTAAAATTTAAAAATGAACTTTACAGCAATACTCTAAAGCAGCTAGCATAAGTAATCTGAGCTAAGGAAAAAATCTTCAAGATGAATTAAAGTATGTAACATCTGATCAATATGGGTAAAAGTCAATAGATAAAGTAGGAATATAAATTATAATAATTCAAGAAACGAAGAGGGTTAATAATCAAATGTGGCCAAACATTAAAAATATGAGAGTATATGGTGAAATCAGACAATATCAATAAATGCATTAAATGTTAATAGACTGGAGAAGAGTGATGAAGCTCCTTCTAGAAGGGAATAGGAAGAGGTGGTTGAGGGATGAATATGTAGTGGGAGCATCAGCCTTTGTTTGAATGGGTAATGTTTCCCAAGAAACATAAGCTATGGAAGACTGAAGGAATTTGAAGAATCATTTTAACCGGTGTGAATCTGTAGTTATACTGATGGCTACATTCAAGGTAAGTAGCTCAACACCAGAACTTCTCCACAGAACCACTCTCTGGGTGTCTAGATTCTCTGGCATTAGCAGAATCACACACACACACACACACACACACACACACACACACACACACACACACACACACACACAAAATTTATCTTGTATGGTTTTATTTTTTAAGGAAGTAGTGGGAGAAAACTAAAATAGTGTCAATATTGTAACACTGAAATTTTTTATTGTGAAAATACTGTACAGAGGGGTTACAATTACATGGGCAAGACAATGAGTACATTTATTATCAAGCATTGTAGCCTCCTCCTTTGTTTCCTCTTCCCATCCCTTCCCATCCTCCCCCCACCCCCCACCAGAGTTGTAAAGTTCGTTTTCGACATAACAACTTGTACATCTCATTGTTGCAATGGGTCCATCTGTACCCCTATTTAAACGATTTGTTTTTTCCCTTCCGCTCCACAAATTACACAGAAAAAATTTTAAGCAATACTCCATAATTATGCTATTCTAACAAATACTTTATACATGCTTCATTCAAATTCCTGCCAATTTGCATTGTATTTTACTAGGGAGTTTTAACAGTATGTGTACTATTTTTTCATGTCTCATGAATGACATGAAATATGATGTAGACCTGAGACTTTTATAGTTAGTAGTCATCATTGTCAATACAGCCATCATTATTCATATCTGTAGTTATTTTAGAGACTATAGTTTGTTAGAAAGTATATTTAAGAAATAAAGGTATGCAATGATAGCTTTAGAAAGATAATCACCAATTATCCAGATCATCAAAACATTTTTATTAAGTTTGCATTTCACTGAAATTTATTTTATTATCTTTAAGTAGTTGTTGAAAGGTGTTGCTGTTTAATAAAGCAGTTTATGGATATGGTATATCTTCATCAGTGTCACTCCTTTCAACATCTTTACCCATTTCACCCTTAACCAGCTCTCCTTTAACTCTTCTTAACTCTGTAAGATATATCACATATATATTATTAAAATAAAAATAAACTTTACTGTCAAAACATTTACCCTAGAGCCTATCACTGTTTTCAACTTATGAGGAACATAGGTTGTATGAATAAAAAAGCATTGTCCAAAAAATGTGAATGGGTGATTAAGCAAATAGTTATAATTATTATAAGTTGCTGGTTTTATGTCCAATGTTTGTAATATGTATTCATCTCCTGCTTTCTCATCCATTGTTGAAACTGAATGAGAAACAAAACTTTAAATGAAGAAATAAATAACACTTATTTTCTTTTCAGTGGAAGGACACTAAGATAATTAATCCTGCAAGTAGAAGTTTGGTTTCCATTAAACTGAGAGGCAGTTGGATTGGAAATTGGGGAAATAAAAATCACTTACAAGAAAATTGGAAAAATGGAGTGGAAAGTAGTTGAATCACACTTCTCTTTTCTAATTTCCTTGTTACGTAAACATTTTGGGAAGAAATTATGAAGACAAAGTGTTTGGTAAACCTCAAAAGAGAAAGAGGAGAAATAGGTGATATTGATGTATACTCTCTTGTCCCACTTATGTGATTATTATACTACATTTTTCATAAACATTGAATCATAAAATTCTTTTCTTGGATTAGAGACTGATCATGTGCATTATTATTTAAGAGTTCTTTGGAATATAATTTGCTAGCATGAATTTAGATTTTTTTAAATCAATCTACCTTAAGTATATAGTTCTGTATATGTGTGTATACTTTATTAAGTTGTATTATCTGTGGTAAAATACGTTTGTAAAATATTTATATTATTTCATGATAGATCACTGCATAGGTGGTGTATCTTGATGCTTTGGAAAATATGAGTAGGTATAATCTTCTTCCCATAACTTCTGTGTGTTAGTTGTGAAAATATTTTATTCAGTATATAATGACAGTGAGTCTTTTCCTCTAGGTTTCCTTGAAAAAATGGTAAGATTAGCTAGTGAAATTTAAAAACAATAAGTGCCTTATTCGAATTATTCCTTTTTTGATCCTTTACATTTAATCCATCAATGAATCATGTTGATTCTACAAATAAGTCATCAGAAAATGCATGAAATTATCTCCATTTCCAACTGTGTCACAGAAACTAAGCTTGTATTCTGTACGGACTTGTGAAATAATCTATTAGTTTTAATGTTTTCTCTTTCTGCAGTCCATTCCTTAATAAAGTAAGGTTGATCATGGTATTTTCCTGCTTAAAATATAACATCACTGTTGTCAAAGATTTGTGGTCTCTCTAGGATGGTTTGCAAGTAGTTTGAATGTGTGCCTCAACAATTTCATGTGTTGAAAGTTGGATTCTTAATGCGACAATATGAGAAGGACCTACAGGAAGTGGAACCTCGTTCAAGGCTACAAGACTACTTTTGGTTTCCTCCGGTTTCCCTTTTTGTCCCAGGACACCTCTCACACATGTTCCCAGCCAGACACCATCTGTGATGAATTAAGGAACACCATCCCAAGAAGGGCGCCATGATGTTGAAACTTTCATATGCTCTGAATTGTGAAGTATAAACCAACTTTTTCTTTACAAATTTCGAAGCTGGTGTTTTTCCATAGGAACAGAGAAGGAGCTCATATATCCTCAATGTTGGAAATACTCATTGTAAAACTAAGTCCAAGCATAGGATGGACACTGGCCGATCCAGCCTGGCTAATGCAAAATGCAAGTGGAATGATTTCTTCACACTGCTTTAAGAACCAGTTCACGGGTGCCTCTCTGTGTTCCTTTATCCTACAATAGCATAGATGTTATTTTCTTTATGGAAGATAAGACACTGAATGGTATAAATGACAAGGAAGTGCTGAAAATATAGCTTCAATTTCTACCATCTAAATTGTGGAGAACATTTAAAGGAGGTGGGAAAGTGGAAAGGAGATAAATAAGCTATTCCTGAGGATTTTCCAAAGTTATTGAAAGAAGAAACAATATAGGAGAATGATGATTTGTGGAGCTGGGGTGAAATAAAATCATTTTTTCACACCTTCAATTCTACCTAAGTATTGCCAGAATAATTTGTTCCTCTTATTTTTTTTCAAACTCCACAGATATCTCTGGGTGTAAGAAGAAAGAGCAATCTGTACTTAAAAGCATCATATCCATTCTCACTTATGTCCAAATAACATGATTGATGTATTTCCCCCAAGCTCTACTTATATCGCTTTAAGGGTCAAATAAACACTTGAGATTGAAAAATTCATTAAAAATTATTTGCTGCAGCAAAATAACTGCTAAAGCCAAGCAGAATGGAACAAATTATACACTAAGGATGATTTGTGCAGTATGAGTTGTTTTGGATTGCATTTTCAGGTGGGAGGAATTTCAAGGGGAAGGAACTATGATATTCTAAGAAATTGAGTATAAATGATATTTTTCTTTATTTTAGCTTAGTTTTAATGTAATAGTGATTTAATAAAAATATTGACATTTATTCTATTGAAAGATAGTTAATATATAAAAGCAGATTAGTTAGAATGACTTTTAAATATAACAATATGTTGTTCTAATCTTTCTTTATTAACCAGAAAATAAAGAGTTTATGGTCCAGCCTTTATGGCTATTAGGACTATAGGAAGATCCAAGAAAACATAAAAAAGCACACAAAGACAATACTAACATTTCCCATATTAGTGGCATTGAGTTTCTACTGAAGATATTTTTACATGATATGGCCTAATTGTGAAACCCTATCAAGAGCTACATTTATAGTGTATGCAGTATTTTTTTATATTTTTGTAACATATGTGGAGGTATGGAGGAATGGTATAAGTGACTAGAATTTGGAGAATTTAGAGCAGTGATGTTTTATTGGAAGTTTTATGTTACTGAAAATGGCAATCATTTCAATGCTTATTTAAGAACCCAAGTGTACCTTGTGCCATTTATGTCAAAACTCTTGGGCAGTGATCCATTTTAATTTTCCTTGTTAACATACAGCAACAGGTAAACATGTAGATTCTTTGTAGTTTTTATCTGAGGCATTACTATTCAAATATTGATAATCTTTGATTTTCAAAGTTATAGAATATCAAAATTAAATAAAGAATAGCTTCTAAATATTCCTTTATTTAAGTTAGGAAACTTGGCAAGATTTCCTTTTTGGAGTTACTAATTTTTCACCTTCATGTGTACCTTCAAAAAGTAAAAGAATGGTATTTCCACATTAGGTAAATAAATGGTCACCAGTGTGGGTTGTATATTGCAGGCATGATTTGTTACTGTGGCGGTTAGTTATTGGAACCTAATATAATTTATGTTACTGTAAATGATGGAATAGACTGAGACCTATATAAACTAAAAGACATCATAAAATGAAGTACAATTTTACTAATCAATTATTGGGGACATATTAATAAATTAACACAAGAACTTGTTCCTGTCACAGATCCAGATTGTTTAGATATTGAAAAACTAAAGTAAGTAGAATGTGACAAAGAAATAATTATTTCTAGAGAAGATCAGTATTACTCTTGAAAGTTAGTTATGAAAATGAATAGAATAGAGGCCCTTATAATATAAAATCTAGGAAGCAATTTAAAAAGTCAAAATTCTACACAAATTATTGTAAGTAAAGAGAGTACTATTTGGCTGCATGGTTAGTTTGATTATTGTTACATAAACAATAAACATAAACAAAAAGAAAAATCCAACCAACAAAAAAAATCAGAATAACTCAAGAATCAATTGAAAGTGAATGTAATATATCTGTGTACTGGGATATGCTCCAGTAATTCAAAGCGACACACACGAGATTCAGAGACCAGCATAGGGAAAAACAAAACCAAACCTTCTTGGCAAGTGAAATGTAAATAAAATCACTAGAAAACTCCAGGCTAGAAACTGAAATTAAATTAATCTTTGTCTTGAACTGGGGTTGAGAATAAGGATTGGCTATTAACTTGACACAAAGTAGCTTTTTGAGGTGATGGGAACAATCAAAATCATAGTGATGTCTGTATAACTAAATAGAGTGACTAAGACTATTGCACTAAGCAGGTGATCAATATGTAAGGTTAGAATATTAACATATATATGAATTATAATATATTATATTATAGTTCATCCAAGTAGTAAGTCAACAAGGTAGAGAGATTTTATTCCTGGTACATGTGAGTTCTCAGAATGAAGTTGGATCAAATACAGCATGATTCCTTGTCCTAGAATAATTTTTACAGAAGCAGAATGCTGAACATAAAATCTGAAAGCCCACATAACCATTTGTACATGTAAATACCTAGCTGAAAATTGTTATAACCATGGTAATCTTATCTGTTTAATACAGAAACTAAACAACTGAATATGTTGGCGGAAGCCTATAATCTATAGAGAAGGCTGGGAGTACAGTACCGTTGGAGAGGGGTAGCTCAGGAATAAAATTCATGAGATCACTCACCTCAGCCAATAGAAAGCTGGGCATGATAACATGGGTCTGTCATCCAAACTGTACTAGAAGTCACTCCAGCCCAAGCATATCTGAGACTATTCATAGAATGAATAAAAGCCAAAAGGGCAGGGACTGTACTCAAGTGCTTGAGTACTTCTCTAGCAAGTACAAACCAGAGTTGAGATCCGTGCATCTCGAAAAAAACAAAAAAAGCTAAGTAAGTTAGCTTTATATCAGATAGCTATTAATCAGTAACCCTAATAAAAGACAGTTCTAGTAACTAGAAAGGTACTAACAAACAAAAATAAATGTACAAATTGTAAATATTAACATTGTAAATACAAGCATGGGATATCCATTACAAATTCCAACAATTCAAGAATCAATAAAGAGAAGAATATAGAGTATCAATGAAAAAATGATATTCTAAGATAAAGAAGAAAAGTCTTGGGGGTATATTCCCACCATGGGCAAAATAGATCATAAAAAACAACCCGCTATGGAATAGGTATTTATTATCCAACCAAAAAATGTAGGTAGAAACTGAACAAGAGTCTATGATTTCAAGATTAAATGTTTCAGGTGAGTTGTATCTGTGACTTTCTTGGCAAAAAATAAATACATGTAGAGAGAGAGGACAATCTCAAGGCCTTCATAATGTCCTAATGCATCTAATATTCACTCAACTATGTGGTTGTCTAACTTATAGATGCTTGGAAAAACACAGGATAGTAGATGATATATAACATTTCAGGGAAAATCACCAGATCTACAGTCATTCACATTTTAGTGAATATACTCAAGGAAAAGAATATTAATGTAACATAGGATATATAATTTATGCACAGATAATTGGTATGATGACAATAGTATAAAATATGCCTTACAATGAACTCCTGTTTTCTGTGGCAATGTATAATTTTCAGCTAAAGGAGATTATTATAAGTTAAGAAAGTGTATTGTAATGCTTTGACAAAAGCACAAAAGTAGGAAAAATAGAGATATGAAGAAAATACTAAATATATTTGATAAACTCAAGCAAAATTAGGAAAGGAAGAACAAGAAAAGCAAGAATTTTTTTAGGAGGAAACAAAACATATCAATCACAATTTGAATAAGGATCCAGCTCAAATGTGAATGGACAATGAGTACAGTTTTATAACAAATATTGTCAGAATGAATGATAATAACTTGGCCTACCTGTATACTATTCACAAGAAACAGAGTGTCAACACAAAGACACATATGTGTTTATAAAATTTTAAAGATAAGTCATGTAATTACTAATTCAAAAAATTTTGCCAATGATATATAAAATAAAGATATTCCATAATATAGAGACCTTGAAAATACAGAAAACCCAGAATACAAAAATAAAATCATAAACAATCAGGATGAAATTGTCAAAGAGCAGAGACAAACAATTTAAGATTAAATTATTTTTCTTGAAATTAAGACATACACCTAATTAGTCTATATGCTTTTTTCTGTAACATGCTCTTAATAAGCAGAATTAAACTTTACATACATAGTTTTAAACATAAGAAAAGTGAATAAAATGATATTAAAACATTAATAAAGAAAAGCCAAGAACCTGCTGCATTCACTGCCAAATTCTATCAAATATTTAGAAAGAAAAATCAAAACTCTTCAAATTATTCTATGAAATAAAAATGAAAAGAATACAAAACTCATTTTGTAAAGCTAGTATTACACTCATTCTAAAACCAACGTTATTGACACAACAAAAATCATGGATTAGAATAAATCTCGAGATAAATCTAAAGCAAATGAAGATTAGGAAAGAGTTAAGCATTACAATAAATAAATAAAATAAAATTAGAGTTACTACTATATAGCTTTCCATAATAACTAAATATGCTTGATGTTAATTCTTGAATCAAAAGACACATAGTGGTGTGTTAGATTAAAAAACAAGACTCAAACACTTTTTTTTTAAACCAACACAGAACTACTGAGAAAGGATTGAAAACATTTTCTAATCTGATGAAGCAGATACTAAAGCAACAAAGGAAAGTGTTTTCATAGAGAACATTCAATGAAGAATAAGAATATAGCAATTGTAAATATTCGTGCACTGAACATTGGCACACCCAATTTCTTTAGACAAACACTACTGTACAGATAAGCACAAACCCCCATCACAATAATAGAGTGATTTCAGTATCCCACTAACACAAATAGGTTCTCAGACAAAGAACAACAAAGGAACTTCAGAACTAAATAACATTGCATTAAATGAACTGAATAGATAGGCCTTGTAATGTTCCACAGTATAGCAACAGAATTTGTTCTTCTCAGGAGCCTTTGAAATATTTTCCAACTAGATAATATTTTAAGACATAAAGCAAGTCTTAACAAATACAAGAAAATAGATATACTGTCCTGTATTTTATTAGAACCCAATAAAATTAAATTACAAATCAACAGCAAAGTAATCACAGAAAATATTCAAACATGTGAAAAGTGAACAACACATTGCTGAATGAGAGTTGGGTCATCCAAGATATGAGGAAAATTTAAAAAATCCCAGAATCAAATAAACACACACACACACAATTGCAAAGAATCTTTGAGACAGAAAAATCAGTGCTTGTCAGGAAAAGTTATGATTATGAATGCCTATGTTAAGAAAGCAGAGATAACCTGGAGACTGGTCTATCACACCTGTGATCTAACTACTCAGGAGACTGAGATCTGAGGATTGAATTTTAAAGATAGGCCACACAGAAAGTCTGTGAGGCTCATATTTCCAATTACTCACCATAATTTTGGAGGTGGAGCTGTGATACAGGTAGAAGAGCTCCAGTCTTCATCTAAAAAAGCAAAGGAACATTGCCCAGACTCTGAGCTCAGGTCCTAATTCCAGCAACATGATATTTCTCATACACATGCATAACACTAATCAGATTGAATTCTTTCCGTTCCTAACTTCTTTTACTTATTATTCCACAACTTTCCATGAGGTTTATTTATTTAATTTTTTCCTGCTTCTTTAACTAATGTATTTCAGCATTGTTCACACTAACATTCTCTTTTCCTACTGCTCTCTAATCTCTTTAAACATTTCCACAAATACAAACAGGTTCACTTTCAGATTAGCTTTGTGTACATATATGTGTGTGTATGTGCGTTTATATGTATATCTTCTAGGTCTAACATGTACCTATATATCATGCAACCTTTTTCCTTCTGAGTTTACCTAACTTTACTTAATATAATAGCTTCTGGTTCTATTCATTACCCTGCAAATGACACAATTTCATTCCTTACAGAGCTGCGTAATACTCAGTTGTGTATAGATACCACCTTTTATGGACCTTACATCAGATGTAGTGTATATAGGCTGCTTTCATAGCTTGGCTGTTGTGAATCATGCTCAAACAAACATCATTTTCTCTATTGTGCCCAGACTCACATTCCTCCAATTACATGCCCAGTGGTGTAATTGGATTATATAGTACATCTATTTCTAGATTTTGAGGAACTTCCATAATGATCTATAAGTACTGTAGTATACAATTATGGCAATTAACACATGGAGCTGATCTAACAATAACCTAAGTAGTTTCACACTTAAAGAAATAAGACTCGTGATATATCAAGAGAAAAAGACAGGAATATGTTTTCTCTTTTAAAAAGTTAGCATGACACATTGGCTAATTTTTTTTAAAGCCGCAAGGATTAAAGTTCTTCTTGTATCTTGGATCAAACTTTAACAGTGAACAAATAACACAATAATGGCTAAAGTCTTTACATTTAGAAACAAGTGAGCCATTGAAAAAATGAGCCCTTATACACTTATACAGTATTTTTGGCAATATAGTTTATACAAGCACTATAGAAGAAGGCTGTTATCAGGAAGATCAAAACCTAGGCTGATTATATATAAAGAGAAAATACACATTCAGCAATCACAAAATGGAAGTGCACTGTGGAGCTTAATGAGTCTAATCTGTTGCTTGGTTTGCTATTTTATTTTAACTTGGTGGTACTACCTTTTGAATTCAGAAACCCATGATTGCCCATCGGGCACTCTACCATAGAGGTCACAACTCCAAGTCCATTTCGTTGCTGGTTGTTTTGGACTTGGAAGTCTTGCAAATTTTCTACCCAGATTGGCCTCTAATAGTGATTGTCCAGACTGCAGCTTCCAGAATAGCTAGGATTTCATTCATGGAGCACCAGTGCCAAGATGTTTACTTGCTTTAAACAGAAATATATCAGAAAGAATGCAATCTTCTTGGTTTTAAAGGAAGGGATTTTGGTTTTGTAGTCTTAAGTGCCAAGAAACTACTTTTGGGGTTTTGTTATCAAAAGCAACCTTAGAAAATATATCTAGCACTAGGTTGAAGCTAAATATTTTTAAATATGTAATGAAAAATATTTGCTAGGTAGCTTGGTATATTAAAACAAACCAAAAGAGTATTTGACTATAAAGTTAGCTAAAGGGAAGTTTGATAGAGATGCTTGCATACAGATATAGACAAGGGTATTTTCATACCTGAAAATCTTCAAAAGCATGGAAGAGACAACACATTATTATTTTAGACAGTAATTGGTGGTGAGATAATAGCAGTATGTCATTAAATCATCCTTAGGTAATTTAATTCCTGAAATTTTACTCCTTATATAATGCCTCTTGCTTATTCATAAGATTTCAGAGTATAAATCTATCAAGTACTTTTCATATTTGAGACTTAATTTTAATGTATTGAAATCAACCTGTCTTTCTAAATTCAGGTCAGTCATGAAGTCCTCCAAGATATTTATGGTGCTTCTGGTTATGGTCAAAGGCACCTGACAGGTGACACCAAACTCCACTGTGCAGATCTCCATTACAGTATCTATTGTATTCCAAGCAAATGTTTCTGATTAGGCTATAAGCGAAACACATTTTAGTTATATACTTACACGATAGCTCTTGCAAGGACAAAGTCTGTAATTTTTTTCTTCATAAATGTGTCATCAAGAATAGTTCTGAATAGGTTTTCAGAAGGTTCAATTAAGAAATGGACAATGATTTGTTTTTTCCCTTCCCCTCCACAAATTACACCAACATCAAATACAGTGAAAGCAGGGGTTATACCATGGGGGAGGGACATACAAAGCAAAAAAGAAATATCTTATAAATACGTTAGAAATGATAGCAAGAAAGAAAAAATGATTTGAGTCCTTATCTTGGGGTTAATTTCACCTAACATCAACTTTCTTGACTGTTTCTGCTTGTCTCAGACATGTACTAGTTATTGCAAAGAAGGGAAACCATGGGACCTATGTTTCTTTGGGCCTGGCTACTTCACTTAATATCATTTTTTCCAAGTCTTTCAATAGGAGTATAGGTGTACCCATTGCAACAATGAGATGTACAAGATGGTATGTGGAAAAACGAACTTTACAACTTTGGCATGGGGAGAGGAGGGGAGGGGGGACGGGGATGGGGTGGAGACAGGGAGATTGGAAGGGATGGGAAAGGGAAACAAAGGAGGAGGCAACAATGCTTGATAGGAAATGTACTCATTACCTTGCCCATGTAATGGTAACCCTTCTGTAGGGTATTTTCACAATAAAAATAAAGAGTTAAAACCTATGGCTCGTGAGTCAAATCTGGCCCTCAGCCTGTTTATGTGAATAAAGTTTTACTGCCGCACTGCCACAAAAAAGACAAAGAATGAAAAGAAATGAATAATGATGAGTAAAGCCAACGTAGAAAGTAAATGTGCACATACCAGACTTCAACTTCCACTTTATGGAAGTACTAGAATTTTAGGCATAAAATAATAGAGGAAAAACAACAACAACAATAACAGCAACTCTTTTCCAGTTTAGGAAATGCAAGTGCACCATACAGTTTAGGAAATGCAAGTGCACTATGGAAAATATCAGAAGGCTTTTTGTTGCAGGTGACTCTGTTATGGTGTGGTTTACCTTTCTTATTAACACAACACCAATAACATTTTAAGGCAATTCCTGGAATTTGATACTCTGTATCTTCTTGGGAAGTTGATTAGAGAAGCAGCACCATGTGCCTGGCTTTGTGTGGCCCTGTGTGAGCCATTGCTCCATACTAGACGTCTCTCTGGAGCACCACCCTCAGCAATCTAAAATAGGACATAATATTTCACATGTTCTCTTTTTCAAAGTTGAACCATGAGAATTTTATTGAATTTAAAGGGCTTACTAGAGTTAAAAATGCTTTTTTTCCCCCTCAAGTAAGAGTCAAAAAAGTAACATGAATAGCTGCCAAAAGCAAAAGTGTCAGTGGCAAACAACACCCGATGGATATTTTCAAAACACCGGGGAATTGCCATAAGGTAGAAATCTCTGTCTGCTAGAATATTAAGGCAGTTACAATTGAAAATGAAAAAAAAAACAACACAAGCAAAACAAATAGAAGAGGTTATCAAGACATGTGTCAGAAAAATGCTCATAAAATAAATAGTAGTAAAAAAATTGCAGCCAAGACTTGCAGTTAATTCTTTATATAAATGTTACTTTAAGACCTCATTTTTTTTCCCAGGATCCAGTGCTGCCTAGCTACTTCAGGGGCTAAGATCTGAGAATTGCAGTTCAAAAACTTCCCAGGCAGGAAAATCCATAACTCACCTGAGAATAACTAGCCAAAAGCTGGAAGTAGAGGTGTGATTCAGGTACTGCAGCACCAATCTTGAGTAAGGTCCTGAGTGTAAGCCTCATTACCAGGACACACACACACACACACACACACACACACACACACGATCTGTCTACCTCAGAGTGTTAATATAATTAGATAAACTGACATACATTCCATTATTGTTTAAAAATTCAAATGACCATCCCCATATAACTTGCTCATGGGAAGAAAGATTAGATTTAATAATGGTTGATAGTTTAGGTTGTCTTTGATGGATGTAGGATGAACCTGAGAAAAACCTGAGGAAAGATGGCTGGATATTCTCAGCAACTGCTAGTACAGCTGTAACTTCTCTCTACTTTGAGTGTTTTCCCTCTTTTGCTTATTAATTTCAGATGCACTGGTTTGGATTCATGTTTCAAAAGCAAAATAAATATATCACATTAAATAAAATAGCAATGTACCATAGAAAATTGTGTCAATAAAAATCACAGCATGTAAATTCATACTACAAAAGATGGATATTTTAAAAGGATAATAATTGGTTCAAGATGTTTTATGTCTTTATTATGTCTTATTCTTTTCTACTGGTTGGTTTGCCAATTCTAAGAAAATACATTTCCTGAGCTAATAGGAAATAGATTTTATTAGTTCATCCCACTGTCTGCATTCTCATGCATCATTAGCAATATGCATTGCAAAGAACAACTTTGCTTAAATTGTTGATCTCTGGATACAACTTCAACAATAGTAAATAATTTTCTGACTGTTGAATTAACTGTTGCAATATGTACACTAATGAGTTAGGTGAAGTATATAACTAGTCATGAGACACATTGAAATTTAAGTGTTTTAAGAGGTAATAGGTCCCATGGTTTCCCTTATTTGCAATAACTAGTATATGTCTGAGTCAAGCAGAAAAGGTCAGATAAGGTGATGTTAGGGAAATGAACCCTAAGATATGTATTCAAATGTTTTTTTTCTTTCATGCAATTGTTTCTAACACATTTATAAGATGATTTCTTTGTTGCTTTGTATGTCCCTCCCCCACAGTTTAACCCCTGCTTTCACTGTATTTGATGTCGGTATAATTTGTGGAGGGGAAGGGGAAAACAAATTGTTTAAATAGGGATACAGGTGGACCCATTGCAACAATGAGATGTACAAGTCGTTATATTGAAAATGAACTTTACAACTTTGGTGTAGGGGAGGATGGGATGCAGGGGAGGGGAGGAGATGGGAAGGGATGGGAAGGGGAAACAAAGGAGGAAGCTACAATGCTTGATAAGAAATGTACTCATTATCTTGCCCATGTAATTGTACCCCTCTGTTCAGCATTTTCACACACACACACACAAAAAGACCTGATAGAGGTTACAATGACAGTATGCCGTCATAGGCTTGAACTCAAGGCTAGCACTCTACCACTTGAGCCACAGTGCCACTTTCGGTTTCCTGGTGGTTAAGTGGAGATGAGTCTCATGGACTTTCTTAGTCAGGCTGGGTATGAGCCATGATCCTCAGATCTCACCCTCCTGGTTAGCTAGGATAGCAGGTGTGAGCCACCAGAGCCTGGCCTCCATTTATAATTCTGAGAACCTTTGATATATATCTGGAAAATGTCTGGAATAAAGCGACTCTAATAGACTTTAACTAAAAAGTTGTAAACAATTGTGAGAAATTTTAAATGGTATAGATATGTAATTGACTAGGTTGAATGAATATTTTTATGAATATATGGTACACAAGACAAAAAGAGACACATTTTTGCTGGATACTAGTGTCTCGAGCCTGTAATCCCAGCCAGGAGGCTGAAATCTGAGGATTACAGTTCAGAGTCAGCCCAGGCAGGAAAGTAAGTCCCTGAGAGTCTTATTTCCAATTAACCACCAGAAAACTGGGAGTGGTGCTGTGGCTCAAAAAGGTAGAGGGCTAGCCTTGAAAGAGCTCAGGGACAGCACCCAAGCCCTGAGTTCAAGCTCCATAACCAGCAACAACAAGAAAATGACACATTTTTGGTCAAGTATGGTAGTACATATCTATAATCTAAATACTTGGGAGGTCAAAACAGAAGAATTTTGAGTCTGACAACTTAGTAAGAATATGTCTCAAAATTAGTATCTTAAAAAATTAGTGGAACACCAGTGGTTCATGCTCAGATTTAAAGGATCAAAGCCAGTCTGGGGAGGAAAAGAAAACGCTGCAAGATTCTATCTCCTATTAACCATCAAAACGACAGACTACAGGTGTGGCTTAAGTGACAGAGCACCAGATGTGAGCAAGAAAGCTGAATGAGCATGTGAGGCCCTGGAATCCCTAGTATTGACATGAGAAGGATGCTTAAAAAAACTCTTAACCTTCTGATAATAAGCCTCCCTCCCCACAAGGAATTGAGGTGCCTTGACTGTCGCCTTTTCCTCACCTCTCATTCTAATTCATCACCATCTTACGCCAGTGTTACAGAGTTACCTGTGGCCAATGAATGAATCTAACCATTTCACGCCATTCTACTGTTCTGGGCTACAGGCATCTCATAGTAGTGTTGCTGTCGTACCTGTGTTTTGGTTGCATAGGTTTTGTTTCTCCCTTTCGTATTTAATAAACAGTCAGAGTGATCATTGAAATATAACTTGTTAATGGCTCTCACTGGTTTTCTTGTGTAGAGAGGTGCATTTTGGTCATTTTTCATTTCTGTTGCCATCTTGAGCAACATATAGAATATGTATAGAATGTTCTTATTTCCATAACCAATGGCTTCTAAGTACCAGACAAAATGTCTCGTCCTTATTCAATTTTTACAGAAACCAGGGGAGGTATATATTATTAGACCCCATTGTGTGGGGTCTCACGGAGTGTATCATTTACATAGTGATAAAGGTTGGGATTCATGTATGATAGCATGTTATAGTCAGAAGACCTATTAAATTTATATAATTAGAAACATAAGACTCAGTCAGTCAGGTGAGGCTCTGGTATAGGTGTTCCCTCCTCCAATTACCAATATCCATGTAATTTTTATTTAGCGCCTTTTTAAAAAAAGAATATTTTAGTAGAGAGAGGTAAGCCATCATAGAAGTGCCAGTTCAATGACTACTTCCCTTTTACTATCACCCCAGATCACATCCTATTAAAATTATTTTCTTGTATAATAAAGTATCAAATGTACCATGCCATTAAACAATTTCATTTCTCCCATGTTTGACTCAAAGGAATTGCTCATTGGTGATATGCCATCTGGTGACATATGTCTTTCAGGCACATAACAACAGAGTTGGGTTCCAAGCTCTTCCAATCCCCTGCCCTTCTGCAGAAGCTCATCTCCAATAGCTACACTAGGTATGAAAGGAATAATGAGTTGGCTCTCCAACAGATCTTATCTGTGTGTGCAGAGAAGTTACAGACATGGGAATACTGATAGGTCATGGATTTGGGAAGAATAACTGTCCAAAGTGTACTCAGACTTTCTCCAATACCCAGCTAAGAGGAGATGTTTAAAATGTGAGCCTACTTCTGCTCTCCAATAGCTAATGAATCAGGCTTATCAACAACGTGAGGCAGTTATGATTTACAATTTGGCTTGTGTCCTGGGTCTCTCTGGGGCCTCTACAAACAGTAATTGTTAGATCACACCATCTCTCAGGAGTTCTGGTCTCCCTTACTGGCCAAGTAGTCACTTCCCATAGTGGATCTTGTCTTCCTCATTGGTTCCTTATTCCCATGCTTGGGGCTTTTGTGATATACACAATCATACCCTAGATCAAAGATTTCCTAATGTATTCTGGGTCAAATTGAGGAAAATTTTCTTGTGGGACAGGTTATAGTGAAAGATGTAGAAAACCATAAAGGCTTGAGGTATAATGGACCCCTGTTGTTCCAGAGGGATTGCTCCTTGAGTGGATTTTAATGTCAGCAGCAAAACTGCCATAGAGCTAATGGTGGTTTTAGGCTCTCTGGTAGATGCAGGAATCACAATTTGCCTTATAAGGATCAGTTCACTGAATTTCACCATCCAGCACTGAGTAATCCTGTTATCTCAGAAAGGAATGTTTGGATTTTGATGCTACTTGACAAGATGACACAACCTGAAAACTTTGCCATGAGCCTTCATCAAGCTCACATTCCCACCTTCCCTCCAGTTTTTGTC
Source organism: Dipodomys ordii (assembly GCF_000151885.1). Classification (NCBI taxonomy): domain Eukaryota; kingdom Metazoa; phylum Chordata; class Mammalia; order Rodentia; family Heteromyidae; genus Dipodomys; species Dipodomys ordii. The sequence goes on along the minus strand of NW_012267283.1, from coordinate 7,825,746 downwards.
CTTCACTCCAAATGAAGGATTCTTCTCTTCAGGAGCAAAATCGGGGAAGATGCTGAACCTCTGTTGCCTAGTGTAATGTGATAGCCAGGAGCCTTAGTTTCATAACTGCCTGTCAATTTCCCACATCAAATTTTAACACGGCTAAGATATTCCACTTTCATTTATACCAGTATATACTTTTTGTTTTCCAATTTAACTGTGAATAATCCTCCATTTCAGTCTTAAATGGGATGATACAAATTGTGGTCACAGTTTCCGTGATCTACAATCCCTGTTTCACAATATTAGGTAGTGTATTCCATATAACTCTGCGAGAGTTATACATTCTCATTACTTCATTAGTCTCCTCTTATAGAACAGTCTCTCATCTACCTATACTGGCATCTCTCATATATCTTTAATATACAAGTTGTGATTGTTCATTTGCTTCCTTGTGCATCTACTTATTGCCCTTTATCTTTGTTTCACAAATTTAGGAGTTTAAAATAGCATCTGTCATAAATATTTAGAGAAAGAAATAGAGGAGAGAACAAGAGTTAAATGTGTTTTATTTACACTTTAAACTTCTTCCAGTGCCTCACTACAGACCACATTTCTGTGTCTTTACTAGATGGTTTCTAATCCTCTTAAGGAGTAACAAATTGCTCATTTGGGAAGTGGCTCTTATGCAGATTCTTCCGTACTATATTGAACACATGGATACAATTGAGTACCAAAATCTAATATACAATTTTACTTAGCATTAGATAGTAAAAAGTTAAATTTATTTCTTTTTTATATTAATAAGTTTTTTATTGTGAAAATACTGTACAGAGGGGTTACAATTACATGAGCAAGGTAATGAGTACATTTCTTATCAAGCATTGTTGCCAACTCTTATGTCATCTTCTTTTTCAAATTACATTTTTCTTATCTTCAAATAGTTTTACAAAGAAACTGTCATTCAACAGATCAGCTTGCAAGTGAAATGTATCTTGATGGATGACATCCTTTTGCTGTTCTCTCCCATCCAATCCAATCCCTCCCGTCAATTTTCATTGTTTCCTAGGATATGCATTGGATATTATGACATAGCCAGAGACTAAAACTATTTCTCTTTTCTGCTTAGAGTTCCTAATTAGAAACACATCTGGGCAATGAAGCTTGAGCTATTTTATAAAGTTGATAATTATTATTGGCTTGAGACAGTTAAAGATGTGGGTGTATTTTAATGTTCGCCCAGGTCATCACTGGTGTCAAGAGGAGAGATGGATATCATAAGGGACGAGTGCAGAATAACTTCGATGTCAGTAGTTTCTGTTTCAAAATAGCTCTCTTCCCAAGCTTTTGTGAAAAATAATTAGCTGTAGAATGACTAAAATATAAGATTATACACTGATAATTTCGATGAATATAAAAAGGCTGTAATTTGTAAGCCTTAGCTTTATATACTTTCCTTTTGAATTCTAGTACAATGATCAGTCAAGGTACTTCAATTTTATTATAAAAGAAAGGACCTGGCAAAGAAGCACTGCTCAATGTTTATGTGGTTATCAGGCACTGGTTAATGTAAGCATGCAAAAAAACCATGAAAGACAGAGCTTCTTTCCTACTAAGAATGAGGTGTTTTTTTAAGTGAAAGAAAGTCACAACAGACATCAGTCTCTTTGGCTTCACACATTGTGATAAAAGGAAAAAAAGACAGATGCTTTCACTCCTTTCCATTTTTTGAAATCATCTTTTATATATTAAAGAAATTCTGGCATATTTGTTCACTTTTATATTTAACAAAAATGTTTGCTATATATTGTTTTTATACTTATTCAGTAATAATTCATAGAACTTTTTACTTATTAGCACAAAACTAATTGCCTAAAGGAGTTTCACTGTTATATTTTCACACATGACCATAATTTCCTTTGATCAAATTCACTCATCTGATACGTCTTTATTCCACTTTTAAACAATTTTAATGGGTTTCATTATTCTATTGTATTCTTTAAGAAAAAATTATATATATATATATCCATATAGAATAAATCTATTTGTATATGTGGAAGTAGATATCCTATAAATGTATGTATATATATATGTATTTATATATGGAAGTAAATTGATAATCTTCTGCATCACCTTCTCCTGTTATCTTCTCTCCTCCCACATATGTCCTTTACTTTTCATCCTAGATTCCTCATGTGAGAGAAACAGGACATTTTTGTTACTGTTTACCTATTAGATACCCCAACAGATTATTCTTGATACAAGAATGTATTATTTTTAAGAATCAAGTTTATTGAGTTATAATTTATCTTGAGTAGGATGCACTCTTTTTAAGTAAAATGTTGAATAAAATAAGCTCACCCACAAAGAGATCGCTTGCTGATCTCAGAGACTCCTTTGTGTGTCTCCTTCTTCATATCCTTTCATGTCTTTTAGAGACCATGGTCTCTATGCAGCTCAGCAATACTTTGGTTCTCTGCCTTTCCTATACTGGTGTCTAGAAAGAAAATGCCACATATAAAACCTATAATATTGTAGAGATTCCTTTTGATGTTTCTTTTCTTAGGGACCATAGTCCTGTTCTCAGTATCTGAAACAAAGTTACCTAATTTTTAAATCCAGTTTTCTAATTATATTTTCCATAATGTTTTTTTAATTGTCAAGTTGATGTATGGAGAGGTTTCAGTTATATAAGTAAGGTAATGGATACATTTCTTGTCAACCTTGTAATCCCTTCCCTTGGATTTCTAATTGTTTATAGTGGGCAGGTTAGCCTGGTATGATTACTTCTTACAATAAGAGGCAAAAGACCACAACGTATTAATATTGAAAAGTCAATGTGTATTAACTCTATTACAATGCCTAAAGAAAATGATTTTAAATTGAATTGATCGCTCTTAGAAAAATGAAGTCTTACCTTGAAAACATTACAGGATGGAATAGGAGAAAGCCTAGGTCTCCTTGGC
>NW_012267283.1:7787552-7821446 GCF_000151885.1 Dipodomys ordii | reverse complement strand
AAAAAAGAAAAATGAAGTCTTTCTAAAAACTGACAGTGTTGCATGACTTTTGTTTGCTTACAAATAAACCATAGAGGGTTGTAGGTAGAGCTCAGTGGTAGAGCTATTGTCTTGAATGCACAGTGTCCTAGGATCAGTCTCCAATAGCAGACCACACCCCCAACACACACATACAGTTAAAACATTTTAAGACTATTGCCATTGTAATAAATCATAGAATTGTGAGCTAATAGCTGGTAGTTTTATCTTGTTGTGGTCATTAAAATTAATGCTTTTAATAATCTTAATTTTAAAATGTTTGTCCACATATTAGTTGGATACTGAAGCTTGTTTTCCTTAAGAAAATAATCTAACAATTCTCCAGAGAAATTTAACACTTCAAATACTTTCTCAACAGCTCTCTGTGTACTCATTTGGTGTTTATCTCTATTAAGCAATTGATTTACTAAATCAGTCTCATATTTCTGAAATAAATCTATTTGAAGAAAATACATTTATTTTTTCTCAATATACAAGGCATAGAATTTCATCTTGGGTAGTTTGCATTTATATTCATAAGTAATAGAGCTCATATTTTTATGATGATGCATACATAGTGATAAACAGAGTTATATAATTTTCTGCATGTGTAGTGGGATTTTTTACTTGGCCATGTTTATTTTCCAAAAAATTGATATGAAGAATTATTTATTCTTGGATAGCTAAATATTTTTTTTTACTATTTCAGAGGTATAGTTGGCATAAAATTAATCACATACATGGACACATGGACACACCCATACATGGACAACCTGTTTATTTCTCCATGTAGCTACTCACTTGTTTCAGTGGCATATGGTAAACTTTCTCATTTAAGTGGCCTTTCTGTTGTTGGTTTCTTACTTGTTTTTGGTGAGTTTCCTCTAAGAGATATGCTTATTTAAATATGGTGAATTCTCCTGAGCACTCTCTCATTCTCTCTCTCTCTCTCTCACACACACACACACACACACACACACACATTCCTGGTTAAGTGGTTTCAAGTGCAATTATTAGTATTCTAACTTACAAAGAGATCATTTGGCCAATCCAATTTATTTAAATCACTTTTTCTTCATTTCTAGGGGTATTTGTGGCTTCCTTATTACATGAAATCTAGGGCAATTTTGGTGTCTTTTATTCTACTTTTTACATAATAATCATTTTTATTAACCAAAATATAACTTAGCTGGTGCCAGTAACTCATGACTATAAACCTAACTATTTAGGAGCCTGCAGTCTGAGTTTTATATTTTCCTGCCAGGGCAGGGAAGTGTGTAAGATTATTTTTCTCCAATTAGCCACCAAAAATCCAGAAGTGAAGCAGTGTTTCAAGTAGAAGAGCATCAGCCTTCAGCCAAAAACCCAACCAAGAATATGAAGCCCTGAGTTCAAGTCCTAGCAGAAACACACATACACACACACACACACACACACACACACACACATGTCTTAATATCATACTCCACACTTAAAATTCATTTGAAGTTTCTTTTTTTATAACTTCCTGTGAAGTGAGCAGCGTCTCTGTCCTTCATTCTGGTGTTTTGGTTGCTGGACAGTTTGGTTGTGGACAGTTTTACAGTTCCTTGATTCTGCAGGGGTGTTCTGACACTGGCCAGTAGCCTTTCATGCGTTTTATATTGACTCACTGAGTTGGGTGGCTGATTCTATACCCATTCCCTTCTTCTCTTACCATAAGGTTAATTATCTCTTCCCATTGGTTGCTTAAAGCAGTTTCCTATGTCTCTGGGCATTGGCAGTTCACCTCCACCTTCTCTCTGCTGAGACAGTTTTTTTTCCAAGAAGCTCTACTGGAGGCCATCACAGTCAACTCAGGGATCATTTTCTCTTACATGACTCATAGCTTGATGGTGACAAAACACTCAGGCTTTTGCTTGAATGACCTCTTGATTCAGATTTTCTCAACTAAAAATAAATTTTCTTTTGTCATCTTGGTGGAAGAGATAAACAGTTCTTTCGATTCCTGAATCAAATCAGAAATCAGTTCTTAAGATTTTATCTGCATCCCAGACTCCATGATAAATGTTAACACTTCATTTGAGAGATATTTTTAAACATTTTTCCTTAAGAAACCTTCCCCATTCCAGACTACAAGAATGTTATGCCCCTGGACAGTCCTTTATGATTTTTTCTGTCAATTTTTCCTCTGTATTCCAAATTTCGTTGTTAGTACTTTGGTAAGATTGGCCAAAGAATCAAAAACTTTATTAATTTTTCTTGTTTTGAAAACATGCTACAGAGAAATTTCTCTCAGAAGTTCTAGGAGAAGCTTGTATATGCTTTTAACATGGGGATATAACAGAAGCTGAGTAGAAAGAGCCACATGTCACTATTCTGTTATAGAAGTGATAATTATTTCAAGAATAATACTAAAACTAGAATTGCCTCACAGATTTGTAGTAATTGACCATTACATTATGACTTGCTCCTCTGTATGATAATTATATAGCATTTTAAAGGTGATTTTTAAGATTCAACTGAATTTTACATCATCAAAAATGTGAACATTTGAAGAGTTCAATGTTTAGAAAATACAGCCATTTCAATTTTTATTACACTAGAAATAGACAATACAGCCTGAATGATTACTCTCGTGGGATTTACTACAGGTTTAGATGGATTATTTCCCATTAATTTTCATGTTGTGTGGCATACACAGTAAATTGTAGTGACTTTATGCCACACTAAGATTAACACAGATGAGGTGGTTCACCTATCTGCCCCAGAAGGTTGAAGAAATCGATGTTTGGACGCACCTGTAATCCCTTTGAAATACTAGTGAGCCAGTTTTGTTTTAATGTGATCCATTTTTTAGTGCATTATATTTGAAATGTTCATAATTTAATACATTTGCCCTAACATTATATATGTGTGTGTGCGTGTTCATTTTATATTCTATACTTCTCTGCCTATTTTATCCTTCAAGAATGAAATGTGTTAAACATCCCCATAGCTATTGAATGTCAGCTAACTTATTTATGTGTTCTAAAGGCATTTTGCTTTATGCTTTGCAAATAAATGTTTCTTAGACAGATTCACGATTCTTAGAATTTTGCAGTAAATTTTATCATTCTTCTAGAAGCTATGGGACTCCAAGAGGATAGCACTTGAAACTTATAAGGTTCTAGAAATACACATAAGCTGGAGCTCTAGAACTTGCAACTGGTAAAATAAGTGCAAGATATTTGCATTTCCTATCTGAAGAAAGCAGTTTGTTAGCATTATTTGGAGTGATCAATTCAGAATATCTCATCTTCTTAAGTTACAGTTGAAGCTTAGTAGAAATTGAAATTTGTATTACTTAAGCTCAAACTTTAAAAGAGAAACAACTATCAACTGTTTGGAAGTTACTTATTGGATTTAAATTAATTTTCATTTTTAGATTTTGATGAAAATTTACTTTTATAATTGAGTAATTTTAAAAATTATAACAAAAATTAAAATGAAACAGGCAAGTTTCTGTCACTTATCTCTCAAGTTATTCCTCCAGAGGCAATCTATTTAAACATTTAGATTCACTTCCATACCTTAATATACTGTCTCTATCATTTCATGATTTATTAAATGTAATTAATTTAGCCTTAGGTAACTGTAGCCCCTCTGTACATCACCTTTACAATAACAATTAAAAAATAACACCTCTTACACGAAAAAAATAAAGCTCTACAGGGAGAAGAGACAATGGAGATGGAATTGATACTGGAGAGAACAGGAAAAGAAATGGCCAGTCTGTTTTGATAAAACTTTACTAGTGAGACGGAAAAGTCATATCTTTGAGATTAAGGAGAAATCTTTAGAATCAGCAGGAGAATTGGTGAAAACAAAGAAATGATACAGCATCTTAAATTCTTTTACAGAGCAACCTTTCCAATATTAATTTTAGTACATTCTTACTTAAGATGGGAATAGAATACACACAAACACAAACATGCATATTAAAATACATCCTCGATAAAACTTTCAGTTGTAAAACTAAGAGGCTGAGAGAGATTCCAACAAGTTAGCTAATGAGTACAAGAACGGAGGATACCTTTTATTAATAGCACAACATTTGGTGTAACTGAACATAAACTATTTCAGTTACTTTATCCATTTGCTTCACTACCTCTTCATTTTGTGATGCATTTTCTCTTTTCTTTTGTTATTTATTTAAATGTTTTCTTCACCCACAGTTTCAAATTATGCTGAAGGAAGAACTGTTTCAAGGTGTGTGCCCATCAATGTGGGGAAAAGTGGGAACAGCTCACGTTGTTCTGTCTAATTAAATAAAAAGAGCTTAAACTGCTGGAGGAAGTAGGAAGCCTGGATAAGAAAGGGTAGAAGAGTTAGCAGCGAGGTAAGCGAAAAGAGGAAGAGCAGATAACTGTCCTGGGATGTGAAGACATGCAAAACAGTTTGACAAAAGAAGAGTCGCAAGGTTGGGATTTAAAAAAAAATGCTTCTGCAAGAATATACTGTCTAGTCACGATCACAGTCGCCACTACAATACTTTTTTTTTTTTTTTTTACCAAAGATATATTTCTTGTGACTTTTCTGGGACTACAGAGGAATATTTTGGTTCTTTGTAATATGTGACCACTGACATGTTTAGTAGGTTATTTCATTGGTCAGGTAAAATTTAGGTAGAAATTTCCTAAAATAATTTATCCAGAAAGTGTGAAACCCTTTGATTATAGATGCTGTGGATTCCCACAAGTCTTCAGAGCCCCAATCATTTACAACTCTGCCATAGATTTCACTTACTGATTCTGCTGAATCAAGGTCAATGGCAGATTAGGAGTCAAGGCCTTCCGAGTTCTTTCCTGGGTATGCACAAGCTTTGTAAATGAAGCTTTTCCTTGACAAAAGTTGACAAAAAGCTCAGAAGGTATCAACCCTTTGGAGACAGGGCTTTTGTGGACACTCCAAAACACTTTCCTCCTTTGTGTGACTCCTATACTACTCTGTTTCAGCTCCTATGTTTGTCAGGCTAGGGAGTTTCAAAGGCTCTCATGGAGCTAGAGATTGTGAACAGTGGTACTAGAAAAAGTACTCTTCTCACCAAGATTCAGATGTTTTCATCAATGAAACAATCACTTCTTGGATTCTTGGGAGTCTTGGTCCATTTCTAGAGTTCTACAATGCTTTGACAACGTTTTCCTGGTATTATTCCTTGTAAGGGCAACAGGCATTTAAGAGTCCTTTATTTTACTATTATTAAAAAAGTACTTTGGGTACTTTTTAATTAATATATTCAATTCTGTCTGACAAATGAGTATTCTAAATTCATTTACATTTATGTTCTGGAATGGCAGAAAATGCAACTGTAAATTGGCAAATGATAATTAAATATAATATTAGTACATATTATCATACTAGCAGAAAACTACTTAACTATTTTAATGTGTATTTAGCATAAGTTTCTGTCTCATAAACACTTTCCAAATTAGCCACAATGATAAATATATATACATAATTTTATTTCCAAAATATTCCCATTAAAATAATTAAAAGTATTTTAGAGCTATAATGACTGCATTGTAATCAAGAATATTTAAATAGCCAAATCATCCTTCACATAGAAAGCACAAATTGAAAGTTTTCATATTTTTTATCTTAGTTAAAGTTTTATAAAAACAGAGCAAAAGGCAGTAAAAACTTAAATGAAAATCTTATCAGGAATTTGTTTGTTTTTCTGTGGGCTGCAAAGGTCTAACACTTTTTTTTCTCAACTGCTAACATCAGGGAAAGACAAAATGAAGCAATATATCTTTTTCCTTAACATCATACGCATATAACTTTTTCCTTATTGTCACATGTATATATACCTATAATACCTTCAGGAACAGGGTCAACACTGATAAAAGTAGCCATAATCAAACTTTGCCAAAATTTTCTAAGGTACATTTACTTTCAGTTTATCATCTGTTAGCTTTGCTGGTTACTCAAATTCATTCAAATTTAGGAAATGTTCTGTTAAATGCAAAGTTGACTATATTTCTGTGGTGCATCTGTTTTTTCCTCTCTGAGGGCACATGATACCATGTACATGAGTATATAAATATCCCTAGAATTGTTTCCACTTTTGCCATAGCTCATGGACTGGGTCAGTTGGCAATCAGCATTTAATAAAATTGGAACTCATCTGTTCCATCTGCTATTTGCTTTGAATATATCAAGTAAGTAGACAGCCTCCTAATTCTGTCCTTTTGCTCTACAAATCCCATAGCCTATAAATCTCTGTCCTTCCATAACAACTTATTTTATGTTCCACTACCACGGAGATCTATGTTAAAAGTCTTTGAGAATCTTTTTCTGCTTAAATTTCTTTTTTAAAATATTTACAATGCTCTTGTTTATTTTTATTTACAAAGCTCTTTGACATGTTATTTCACCAACAACTTAAGTCTCCAAGATGTATGAAAACCTCTCTTAAAGATCATGCCTCAGAGAGGCCCAGGGTGATGTCTTAGGACCCAAAGATAACTGTTTACCCTTGGAAGATAGATCTCTTGAGTCGTGTGTGTGTGTGTGTGTGTGTGTGTGTGTGTGTGTCTGTCTGTCTGTCTGTCTGTCTGTCTGTCTGTCCGTCGGTGTGTTATGTGTTCTGTTGTCACAAGAATTCTTGGGCCCTGTAAACAGCGCTCTTTGAACTATCCATCACTAGTCCCTATACTGAAGGAGTTTTTAAAAAGAACACAGCACAAAATGAGTTAGTATAATTGCTAGGAGAGAGCAAGGTCTATAAAGCAGTGCTTTACACAGTCTTTACAAGCATCTGCATTTACTTATTCCTCATTCTGTGGCCTTTCTGCACCACATTACACTTGAGTACACCAGCCAACTGCACTTGCTTATTCACAAGACAATGTTCCTTTCCGTTAGAAAAACTCATGCTTTATGCACGAAGCGTGTTGCTTCAACACATTGACAACTCTTACCAGTCAAGTACATACTGTAAGTACATACATGCTTAGTGCCTGGTGTTTATACAACACACACACACACACACACACACACATGCACACACACACACAATTTAATTTCTTATCCTCTGAAGTATTTTTGTTCATTGACTTAAAAAATTGTAGTTTACCATGAAAGGACAGTGATAAAACAGGGGATAGGAATTAACATAATAAAACTTTTATGCCAGGTCATAATTCGATGAAGTCATCTGTCAAAAAGCAACATAAATATTAAGGTGATTGATGTTCTCAGCAGGTGAATAATACTGATAGTGGTTTAATACAGTATCTGTACAACTAGATTATTAGTGATAAATCAGTGGCCAGCCCTAGTAGCTCATGCCTGTAATCCTAGCTACTCAGAAGGCTGAGTTCTGAGGATCACAATTTGAAGGCAGTCTAGGCAGAAAAGTACATGAGACTCTAATCCCTAATTAACAAGTTAAAGGCTGAAAGTGAAGCCACATAAAAAAGTCAAATGAGAATGCTAGGTCTTGAGTTCAAGCTGCAGTACCAGCATAAAACAACAAAAATTAAAATGTTTGCAGCATTATTTACCATAGCCAAGAGATGGAGCTGACCCAAAGACCGCCTCAGTAGATGAATGGATCAAGAAAATGTGGTACATATACACAATGGAAGCATGGATGCTTACATCAGAAAGCATTGTTCCATTCATAAGGAAATGGAAAGACTTGAAAAACATTATATTAAGTGAAATAAGCCAGACCAAAGAAAAGCAGATTGTATGATTTCCCTCATTTGTAAAAACTAGAGTATGAATATAATATTTATAACAGGGGACCTGAACAACCCAAGTGCTTAGTGCACAGGACTGTATATAATAAACCATATTAACATGAACTACAACTTATAGAAACAAGAGGTTCTCATTAGAACCTGTATAATAGTTTGTTCTTTTTTTCTCTATTGTTGCATTTTTTCTTTCTTCATTTATCTTAGTTTTTGGGGTCTTGGGTTTCACATAATAGACAATGCAATATGTGAAAGGGAAAGGGAATCACAGAAACAGTAGAACAACGTATGATCTGCAGCAACATTGATTCCCACTTGACACAGCTGGATATGAACAATATGACTTGGAGGGGGGAGAAGGAGGGGTAAATGGGAAATACAGAGGGATGGGGTAACAATATTTAAAAGCAAGAGACTGGGAAGGTAGGTCAGTGGTAGAGTGCTTGCCTTGCATGCAAGAGGCCTTGGGTTCGATTCCTCAGCACCACATAAGCAGAAAAGGCTGGGAAGGGGTGCTGTGGCTCATGTGGTAGAGTTGTTACCAGAGTATTTATGTAGTAGCCATTAAGGATTCAGAGTCTATTTAGGCCTTATTTAAAACAATAAATTATTAAAAAACAGTAAGCGAGGGAAAAATAGGTGCAAATGTGACCAAATTACTATCTATCTATCTATCTATCTATCTATCTATCTATATATGAAAACATAATAAGGAATTAAAATTGCTTGAAAAGGGAGAAAAGGGATTAAAAAAATAACAGAAGAGGTTATTTGATCAAAGTACATGGAAACATCACAATAAACTTGAGCAATTAATATATACTCATAAAAATAGAATAAATATATAAGAACAAAATGAGGAGAATACAAGTGAAAAAGATATTTTAAAAATGAAACTGAATTTGATTTTCAAACTACAGAATTATTGTTCTATTTTGTTCTCACTGTTAGTGGATCTGAGTGCAGGCCCTTTCCTTTATGAAGAATTGACCAAAAATTTCATAGTTTGGGAGTATGAGTCAGTAGGCCTCAGATAAAAACAGAATATATCTATGATATATGAAGAATATAAAAATTTGGAGTGTGTGTGTGTGTGTGTGTGTGTGTGTTTGTGTGCTGGTGCTTGGGTGTGAACTCTCATGCTTCCTTGGCTTTTATTTAAAATTTTTATTATAAAGGTGATGTACAGAGGGGTTACAGTTACAATAAGTCAGGTAAAGAGTATTTTTTTTGACAATGTCACCCCTTCCATTACTTTCTCCCACTTTTTCCCTTGTCCCCATCCACAAGTTGTACAGTTCATTTTCCACATAGAATCTGGCAAGTTGAGTACCATTGCTGAATTTTTTCCCACCTGTTTGATTGGCTTTTTATTTTTTGGCTTGGTGTTTTTACTCACAGCTTTCACTCTACCATTTGTTCTACACCCAAGTTCAGTTTTTTGCCAGTGAATTGGCGATGAGAATCCTTTTGAGCCTAGAGCCTAAGATCTCATTCTCCTGAGTAGCTTGCATGTATGTGTGAAACTCTGCTGCCTGGCTCAAAGAATTTTGATATCTTAAATTTTTAAGATTCAAAATAAGAATCTGATTGTTGAAGTACCACTTTTTATTCCCTCCTCCCTATCATAGTACCATACTGAATCCAAGGCTTATTTTTTTTAAGGTGAGGCACAATATCTACCTGCTCAGGATGATAGCTTATCTCTTTTACTTATTTTAAGAGGCTATCTAAAAGGGAAACATATAATCCACTGGCCTAGCCTATCATCCATTTTAAGGTCAAATACAAACCCATCAAATATGTATTCATAGAAACATGTCATTTATTTCAGAAAGTCTGTGGTTTAAACTCATTACTGATATGTACTTGAGCTTGCTCAGCTAACATAAATAAGCTTTTATCTTAAAGTTTTAATTCTGTAATTAAATAACAAATAGCTTTCACACTCCTACGAAGTTATCAAGTCTTGTGTGAGCTCTTGAATCTCAGCCAGGAGTGTGGGAAGTAACACTAGCTATAATTTTAATAACTGTTAAAAATATGTCTAATAGCTTTGAAGATAGAAATCAAACTGGAAAAGTCAATGCAGATACCTGGAATGTGGACAGCTTTCTCAAACATCAGGTGAAGGAAAATACTGATAATTATTCAGTGAATTTATAGGAGTAGAAAGGCAAAAAATCATTCACTGCATGCTAAGCATCTTCTTTGAAGTGCAGGTCATCAGGAAAAGCTCTGTCTGCTGATAAAATAATGAAAAAATTTTCATAGCTTGAACCTCATTTAGAATTCTGTTGACAGAATTCTTTTAACTCCAAATAATGCACTTTTAATATTCTTGTATTTTATGACTCAAATCTTATTTTAAAGCAGTTCCTACTTTTATTAGTAGGGGAAGAATTGAATTATGTTTAGAAAATATTTAAATTACATGACAGCCATAATTTTTCCATTGGAATCATTCTTCTGTAGCTGTCTGCATCTCTGGAGAAGTCATTTTTAATAGTTAAATCTCTTAGTCATCCCATAGAGTTTCTTCTCAAATACCAAAAGAAATGAAAATATATTTTAATTTAGGATTTCTTATTTGGACACATTGAATTGTTTTGAAGTTCTTGGGTCAGTAAAAATAGCCCTGCTAGCCGGGCACTGGTGGTTCATGCCTGTCATACCAGCTACTCAGGAGGCTGAGATCTGAGGATTGCCGGTCAAAGCTATCAGGAAGGTCTGTAAGACTCTTATCTCCAATTAACCACCAGAAAACCTGAAGTGGTGCTGTGGCTCAAGGGTTATAGTGCTCTCCTTGAGCTGAAGAACTCAGGGATAGCACCCAGGCCCAGAGTGCAAGGAAGGAAGGAAGGAAGGAAGGAAGGAAGGAAGGAAGAGAAAGAAGGTGGGAGGAAGGGAGGGAGAGAGAGAGAGGGAGGGAGGGAGAAAGGAAGGAAGAAAGAAAGAAAGAAAGAAAGAAAGAAAGAAAGAAAGAAAGAAAGAAAGAAAGAAAGGAAGGAAGGAAAGAAAAAAGAGAAAGAAAGAAAAAGAGAGAGAGAGGAAGGAAGGAAGGAAGGAAGGAAGGAAAAGAAAGGAAGAAAGGGAAAAATAGCCACTGTTGATGTTGGCTAATGTGAGCTAAAGTCTAAATATATCATGCTACCTGTTTTGTGGTAAAAGCGTACTTAACCTATCACAAAGGAAAACAAATCTTGGTGTAAAAAGATGGTTATTGTAGGACATCTATAATAAGAGCTAATGGCCGGGTTTTTATTTCTATATATACCAAAAGAGAAAGATTTAAGCCTAATGAAATATTTCAATAGGATGGCATATGACCAAACAAATGTGCATATATTAAAATATTAAATGTTTATATAACAAAAATATATTGTTATGTGTATATAAAATATTATATATTAAAATATATAATGTATTAGAAATAATTAAAGTGTATAGTATAAATTGTCTTTACACAAAATTGTCTTCACACAAAAACTGTAAATTAGTATGTTAATATGAGTTAGGCCACAAAATAATAAATGTAATGGGTTTGAATGACAGATAATTACTCAGTTTCTTTCTGAAGGTTTTTACTAATGTTGCTTCAGTTTATTACATTTTTTCATATAAAAGAAAATAAATATATACAATCAATAGAAATTTTAAATATTCTCTACTCTTATTGTTTCATGAAAAGAAAATTTGGTAATGATTGAGTTGATAAAAAAATAAAGATCTTATTAAAATTAGTAAATTGCAAATATCTACCTATCTATCAAACAACCTATCTATCCAAGCAAAGTGATAGAGATAGAATTGGTATGAAATATAATGAAGAATTTCTCATGTATCTTTTAGCTAAGGTGTGTATGTATATATATATATATATACATATATATATATATATAGAGAGAGAGAGAGAGATAGATAGATAGATAGATAGATAGATAGATAGATAGATAGATAGATAGATAGATAGATGTTGGTCATAGGTCTTGAACTCTGGGCCTGGGCACTGTCCCTGAGCTCTTCAGTTCAAGGCTAGCACTCTGCCACTTTAGCCACAGCACCACTTCCAGTTTTCTGGTGGTTATTGAAGATAAGAGTCTCACAGACTTTACTGCCCTGGTTGGCTTTGAACTGTGAATCTCAGATCTCAGCTTCCTGAGTAGCTAGGATTACAGACATGAGCCACTAGTGACCAGCAGTTATATAATTTTTTAAACTAGTCATTATTGAGTTCTTTATTTTTTAATGTTTATCTTTAAGTAGCTAAGCAAAGGGGTTGCCATTCAACAAAGTAGTATATGATTGCAAGGAATCTTGATCAATGTCACTCCTTTCAACCCCTACTTTCCTCCATTTGCTCAGTCCTGTAGACTATGCATTGAATTTTATGGCTGAATTAACCCCAGTTGCTATCTTCTTATACTTTTCTTTTTGTTGAATTTCACCTGAAAAATGCAATTATATTTAAATTATTTAGAGAGGACATTGTTTACATCTCAACCTTTTGAAACATTTTCAAATCTTCCTTCATGAATTTATGGAGTTAGAAATGGTAGATTTTGTCTTCTCTAATTGTGGAAGTATTGTGGCTAGTAGTTCTGATGCAGTAAACAGTGATTAAGAGAGGAAATGATCAAGTTTAGGAAAAATAAAAAAATTATTTTTAAGTGCTTACCCACGAAGAAATCTGCCATATACATTTCTGGAAGAGTGTGAAAAAGTTTTCTAGTTAGGACACAAAGGCATTGCTTTGATTTAAAGCTCTTGGTTCTGGCAAAAAATTAAGTTCATTAAACTTAGCACAGTGTGTTAAATACAGACCCGCTCGTTACTGAAGATCAGCTCAATCATTGATGAGAGCTCTGTGAAAGGCCCATCATTATAACATTAAATGTCATTTTATTACCAGACAGTAACTGCCTGATTAAAATCTTAAATGGATGGGGATCATTGAGAAGCCATATTGAAAGTATCTTCCAGTTGATTATTAAGTAAAGTCAGCAGTAAAGGGAAATATTAATGAGCAGGACTACTTCCTTTGCCTCAATGTTTTTCATGTGTGGCTTTCCTCTCCATTTGCACTGACATACCCCTAATTCAAGACTTAATCATCTCTCTTTGATATTGCAATAACTCTCTTAAATTTTGACCTTTCTGTGGACATACTCCAACTCCCTTCAAATGAATAATAAATAAAACATCCAGAAAACGCTTCCCAGGGGTTGGAGGCATGGCTCAGGTGATAGAGTGCTAGCCAATCAATGAGCAGAAATGTCAGGTACTGAGGTCCCTTCTCTGTGGGGGGTGGGGAGAAGAACTTTACCAGATCTAATTTTTAAAACATGTCATACATTGCTTATGTTTTGATAGACTTGTTTGCAGTAATGAGACTCACTGTATTCTAATACAAAGCATCCTTTAGGATGATTATTATTTTTTTAGACGGTTCTCTCTCTCTCTCTCTCTCTCTCTCTCTCTCTCTCTCTCTCTCTTTCTCTCTCCTTTCTCCCCCCTCGGTTGTAGGGTTTGAACTCAGGACCTGGGTACTGTCCCTGAGCCCCTTTGTGCTCATGGCTGGTACACTAACCCTTAAGCCACAGTTCACTTCAGTTTTTTTTTAATTGTGAAAAAAACCTACAGAGGGGTTACAATTACATGAGCAAGGTAATGAATACATTTCTTATCAAGCATTGTTGCCTCCTCCTTTGTTTCCCCTTCCCATCCCTTCCCATCTCTCCCTTCCACCCCCTCCCCCACCCTGCGCCAAAGTTGTAAAGTTCGTTTTAGGACATAACGTCTTGTACATCTCATTGTTGCAATGGGTCCACCTTCCCCTCCACAAATTATACCTACATCAAATACAGTGAAAGCAGGGGTTATACGGTGGGGGAGAGACATACAAAGCAACAAAGAAATATCTTATAAATATGTTAGAAACTATAGCAAGAAAGAAAAAAAAACATTTGAGTCCTTATCTTGGGTTTTTTGAATGGTTAATTGGAGATAAGAGTCTCATGGGGACTTGGGCTGTCTTCAAACCACTATCCTCAGATTTCAGCTTCTTGAGTAGCTGGATTATAGGCATTAGACAAGAGAACCTGGTTCAGCCTTTTTCTAGGTATATGTTTTGCAGTTGAAAGAGATACTTTGCTCATCTTGAGAATAAATCATTTTTTATTTCTTTAAAGCATTTTTGTTTGTCTCTGCTATCATAATTGTTACATTGCAATTTTCTATACTTGACGTAGAGTTACACTTTACAATGTAGAGCATTGTATACAGATTCTATTTGTACTATGTTTTAGCTTCCAAGGTCAGCTAGCACTCTAGCATTCTGAACACAGTTCCACTATAAACTCTTACTTCCATTCTTAGTTGGAGATAAGAGTCTCATGGACTTTCTTGCCCCAGCTGGCTTTGAACTGTGATCCTCAGATCGCAGCCTTCTGAGTAGCTAAGGTTACAGAACACTGGTGAGCATTGTTTTCAGAATTTTTAAGTGGTAAAAGTTTGCTTTCTTTAATAATGAAAATTAAATATTTGTCTATATTTAAGGTATTTATTCCCAGTTAAGCCTCTGGTTCCAATACACATGATTAAAGCAAAAGTAGATTTTATTAAAACTAAATTCCAACTTGAAGGCAGATGCAATGCTGTTACTGATAATTTTCCTTTAAAAGTTTAAATAATTAACTTTTATTTTTAGAATTTTCATTCAAATTAATTTAGTGCTATTATTACATATTATTCTAGAGAAACTATATAACTTCATACTGATTGAAATAATATAATGGAAACATTATTTGCAAAATAAAAGTAGATAAAATATTTAAGTGATACACAAATGAACAATAAAAATAAATGAACAATATCATAAAATTGGTACAATTGATTACTGCATAGGAAATTCAATTTAAAACTAGTTACTAAATGGCAATAGGCAATTTTGTGAATGTAAAAATATTATTTCTCTAGCCAAAATGTGACATGAAGTATTAAGGGATTTTTGAGAAACAATGTGTAAATATGCTTCAAAAGCATTCAAAGAAATTGTATCATATACTAGTTATTGCAAATAAGGGAAACCATGGGACCTATGTGCTAGTATATGTCTGAGACAAGCAGAAATAGTCAGATAAGTTGATGTTAGGTGAAATGAACCCCAAGATAAGTATTCAAACATTTTTTCTTTCTTGTGATTGCTTCTAACATATTTATAAAATGATTTCTTTGTTGCTTTGTATGTCCCTCCCCCATGGTATAACACCTGTTTTCACTGTATTTGATGTTGGTATTCTTTGTGGAGGGGAAGAGAAAAACAAATTGTTTAAACAGTGATACAGGTGGATTCATCGCAACAATGAGATGTACAAGACATTATGTCGAAAAATGAACTTTACAGCTTTGGCTGGGGAGATAGGAAGGGATGGGAACGGGAAACAAAGGAGGAGGCAACAATGCTTGATAAGAAATGTACTCATTATCTTGCCCATGTAATGGTAATTCCTCTATATGGTATTTTCACAATAAAAAAAATGTAACAAAGAAAAAAAGGAAAAAAACTAATGCATTTCTTTTTTATTTTCAGAAATTAATACAGATTTATTTAAAAATGGCCAACATAACACTATTTTGTATAACAAATGAATACTTTATAGTAGTAGACAGGTGTATTAATAGTACTTTAATAAAAAAAACTATGGAGACATTTAGCTCTTGTTTAGACAAATGTAGAATGTTTCAAAAATGATACAGTTAGTAGGTCATATAAGTTATGTGCTCCATGGTATTTTTTAAACTTAACATTTTTACAAAATTATAAACAAAACATGGATGGGGCAAAGGACCAAAATTAGAAATAGTAATTCCCAGCTGATTCAAGGTAAAACCCTCAAAATGCTAAAAGTACATAGACAAAGATTACAGTTTCCAAGACAAGTGTAAAAAATAACAAATAGAAGATAATCAGTAGGCTAATAAAGAAGAAATGCATTCTTACAGTTAAAATTGGTGCCAAAAGTAAATGTGAATTGCTTGTCTCCCAAGGACGAAGCTCGATGCAGTGATGTATTTTCCAGTCTCCCATGACTTTTCAAGTTCTTAGTACCTACTGAAGGCTATTTACAAGTACTGTTTGTGCTAGATTTCAAACACAGGGCCTAGTATGCAAGAACTTTATAACACACAAATGTCCTTATTTTACCTTTTATGACTCAAAATCACTGTACTGACTCAAATATGTTAAATTGTATCACATAAGAGGCTTTCAAGTCTCAGCATTTCCAATTATCATCCTACTGCTTTTTTCATACTTTTCCCTATTGTACATATTGTCCATTGAATGCGTAGGGAATGCCGATTTGAATGTAAAATAAGGAAAAGGCCTTGAAAGTTGGGGTGATGTTAATATGCTAAAATAATTACTCTTCAAAGAGAATGTCAGAAATTACCACTTTAAGAGTCCTATGTGAACAAATATGGGGTGTGATTTCTGTGATGACAAATTTTGTTTTTAAGAAAGTGCAAGTGAAGAAAAATTTGGATAATAGTATTTACTGGTAATCATTGTTAAATATATTGATCTTGTAATAGGAGGAATTTTACTTTGGTTAAATTAAATTTAATATTGTAACTATTTTTGTAAATACTATTATAAATACTTGTTAAATTCTAATTACTATTATAATCAATGTCATTACCTAGTTGATTTTGGTCAATGGCCTACTGAACGATGAAATTATATTTTAGGCAGAAAATAGTATGGCTAATCTACATGTCTGCTTCTGTTAGTACATGATTAAACCATCATCTGGCTTCTCTAACGTCCATGTTATTATTGCCTCTGAAGTTTAGATTCATGATAGGGCACAGTGTAAAAACATATGAATTTTTTAATTCCAGCATATCTCTTTAGTGTAAAGATTCACCCACTTTCAATAAAATATTAGTCATACACATATCCAGTTTAGGATTAAAAGGTATTTACATTCATATGGCATCTACTTATTTTTAAAATTCCATATTTATTATTGGCTAAAATATCATATGTTGTGTCTTCATTTATGATTTACTTAGTGAATGAATGAGTGAGTGAGTAAATGAGCAGAGAGAATAAGGTCTATTTTTACAAATGTGAATATTGAACCTATCTGGGTTGTCAGGTTGTACCATATCTGTAGACATTGTACTACTGTGCATCATCAAGGCACAATAACATCAACTATGTGAATGGGGCCCCTGGAGATAGGCAGTTCCACAGCTTATGTCTTTCTGGTGGAAAAAAGTAGGGTAAGTAGTCTGGAAGGAGTGGCTCAAACACAGATTCAAGCAATGTATGCTATATTTGAATAGACAGACTAATATGCAACTTGAATGTGTTACATTGTAGGATGGTAGTAAACAAATGGCTTACCTTTATTCATATGGCCTAAAATTATATACTAAAAAATTGAACTTTATTCCTTTACCTATTGGGATATCTCCAAGTAAGGTAGAGTAAATCTCAATGTTATCATTTAATTTCTATAAATCAGGATGAGGAGAGATGAACCGTGAGAGAAGGCATGGGTGCTGGGCATTCTTTCCATTTAGAAAGATACATGTAAAATTTCACCGGAGAGAAGATGAAGATCTGGGTCAGAGCAGTAGAAGTGGAAATAGATCATGACCTCCAGAAATCCATCTGTGAAAGGAAACCTGGTGTAAAATATTAAAGCCAAGAGCCTGCCTTGGGTGGGAGGGACTGAGAGCAGTATGATGTTGGGAACTGGAGTGAGATCAAAAGATAAATTCTGAGCTTACAGAAAGCTATGCAGGGAATTCTGTGCTGTGAACTTTGAGCTTGATAAGCCTAGATGGATGTAGATGTCAAAAGCTGAAAACCAGCATCTAGAGAAAAAAAAAACAGATGAGAGTGGTTCTGATAACGAGTTCAAAGCCTCAAGTATGAATCATTTATCAAGTCATAACCCCACAAAACAAAGTAAATACTTCATGTAAGAGTTGATATCATGAACTCAGCCATCCTATATATCTTACATGTAATTTTATATGAACCCATATTTGTCTTAAATTTTACCTAGTTTTAATCTTACAGTTAAATGTAGAACTATATTGCTTATCATCTGAAGCATAAGAATAGGTAATTTATGCTGGGCATCAGTGGCTTATGCCTGTAATCCAAGCTACTCAGGAGTCTGAGATCTGAAAGTCGTGGTTTGAAGCCAACCCAGGGAAGAAAATCCATGGGACTCTACTCTCCAATAAACTATTCAGAAAAAGCCAGAAGTGTCACTGTGGCTTGTGCACAAAGAGGCTCAAGCACAGTGCCCAGGCCTTGAGTTCAAAAAATAAAATATCGGTAATTTACAATTTTCACATATTCATCTCAGTGCTGAAGAAACACATAACATGTAAATAAAATCATGGGCTTTTTTTCAGATTCTCATTACTCTAAAATGCATGTGATGGTTATCTTTTAAAGAGACATTTTTTTAGGTCTATTGAACGAAAGGCTCTATTGCTTTAGGCCTTTGACAAGGCACCACATCATCACACACATGAGAAACCACCAGGAAAACGTCTTGCATCATAAACTCTGGAGCAAGGGGAAAACAAAAGAGCTCAAGGGCCTACAATGAGCATACCCCCAAAACTTAAGCAGTTCCCACTAGCTCTCACTTCTAAAGAGTTTTACCAACTCTGTAATTCATGGACTTTTGGAAGCTACTTACATAAGCCAGTCAATCATGTCTAACTTTCTTGTATAGCTGTTTATAGGACGGACTTAAAAGGTATATAGAGGTAGAATGGGAAGAAAGATGGATTAAAAAGATTAATAGAATGGGTAACTATAATCAAATACATTATACTATATGATGAAATACATTAAATTCTATGGTGAAATGTAAAATTTACTTAAGCTATATTTTTGTCGGTCATGAGGCTTTAACTCTGGGCCTGGGCTCTGTCCTTCAGCTCTTGAGCTCAAAGTAGTGCTCTACCACTTGAGCCACAGCACCACTTCTGGTTTTCTGGTGGTTTATTGGAGATAAGAGTCTCACAGACTTTCCTGCCTGGGCTGGCTTTGAATTGCAATCCTCAGATCTCAGCCTCCTGAATAGCTAAGATTACAGGTGTGAGCCACCGGCACCTGGTCTACTTAAGCTAATTAAAAAAAAAAAGAAGAGCTATTATCATACTTTCTCTTTGATAATTTGTTACCAAAGAGAATGGGTAGAAGCTCTTTTATAACAAAAGTGTTCACTAGTTGATCTAAATCAGTCTCTGGACTGATTTTTAGTGACATGGAGGCCTCACAAATAGTCATATATAAGAATCATGAGATTGGATTAAATCACTCAGAGAAAAGTTGCAAACTTCACACAATTGTCATCTTTATATTCAATCTTTTACCTGCTACCATTTTTTTATATTTTGAATTCTGACATATCTTCAACATACTGATTTAAAATATGATGTCAGCATATTCATTACCATACATATCAAATAGACAAGATAACAATAAAACACAAGAAAGAGGGGAGGAGAGAAGAGCAATAAAGATAATGCCTTTTAGGCTTTGAGACCTGTATTATCTGTTGAATTTTAACAAAAATATGTGAGAAGATTGATGGCTTCCTATTTTGTACAAGAGGGAGAGCATGCACTAAATGAAAGCACTTCTGTTGAAGTTCAGCTTCTTGTGCTGAGTATGCACTCATGCTACCCCGCTGCTCATAAACACGTAGATTGAAGGAATTCAGGACAGATACATCACCCCAAAACATTTTGTTTTGTCCTATTGATTATTTTGAGCTAAAAGCCCTTGAAAAACAACAGGTGTAAGAAGGGCACTCTAACTTTTTGTGCTTGTGAAAGATGGCTCTCCTTTTACTAGAAGAATAGTTCATGTGTTTCATTCTAGAAATTCGGGAAAATGCAATGTTTATACCAGAATTGGCATTTGGATAATTGACAAGTGAAGTTCTACTTTGAAAATCTAGAAAAATCTTTTCCACTATGATACCTGTGGAATAAATATTTTCATTAAGTACCAAGTTGTTAATCACAGCATAGTGATTGCTAGGAGCCATTGTATTCAGCATCTCATACAATGATTCACCTGCAAGTAAGTGACCCAGTACTCCTCTCAGTTGTGTGTCCTAGTCATTCTCTCAGCAACAAGAAACCAAAGTCAGACAGAATATAGTTGGTTGAGATATGGCCCATGCTGTCCATGAGCCCTAGGGAACAGTAGTAGGCAGATCTTTCTCCTATAATGAATAAACAAATATCAGATAATACATGTGCTTAATACTTGAGGGCCAAGGGATATGCAGAATGTGATGTGTAGCGTTCCATTTCAAAGACTAAATATGTGGCATCACAGAATGTCATTTTCCCCTCCTATTGAAGGCTAAGTGGTGATTCCTTTAGGTCTGAGAAAAGCTATAGCTATGCATTTCAGAAATATGCACATGGTTAATATATATTCAAAAGTCTTGAAGAAATTATCAGGAAAAACTAAATCCATGGTCCCCATATTAATAAATACATTCTTGTACCCAACATTTCTTTTTTGCATTATTTCTTTCATTCTGAAAGCATATGTTGAATTCTTGTCTTGCATACTGAAGACAGCATAAGGCATAAGACAAATATTATGGCTTTTGAAAGCTCATTTTCTGATAAAGGAGATCAACATGGAAGCAATTTCTATAAGGTGTAAAGAATATTGTAGAAAATTATAAGTATTGCCTGAGGTCACAGAGAAATTAGGTCCTGATTCCTAGGAAAGTCACATAAGAAGTGGAATTTAATGTGATTATAGGAGAATGTACTGAAATGTAAAAGAGAAAAGTTGTTAAAAATGAGAACATGAGCAAAGCCATGGGTTTGGGTAAAAAGAGTTCAATCAAGAGAGGAATTCTTTGATAGTACTTATCTCACAAAATAGACACATGCTACAAAATCATTGTAGCAATATATATTGCTAAATTAATTTCTAGTTAGATATATGAAACAAAACACACATGCTTAATAAAGTGTATGCACTAAATTCTATCATTTGTTCATTATATAACATTTAAAGACCACATATATTAACCATATATCATTGATTCTGCATATTTTTCCTAAGTGGCATTTTAGTAGTATCCAGTGTGCTTTAATCTGATATTGTTTCCCAAATAGAGATATGAAAATGTTTACCATAGTATTATAGACCTGGTCAACTTATTATTCAAGTTATAATAGTCCATATGCAATATTTCACTTTTAATTTAATTCCATGGACAGCTATTTTCTGTTGTCACATATGAATGTTTTCCTTTTCCTCTCAAGTATTTATATTTACAAATTGTGTTTCATCTGGATGTATTAGAAAGCTCACTAAAAGTTTGTAGTTTGTATATACTTCTAGTTTGTGGATACTTAAATAATTTACATTTTTTCTTTGTCATTATATTTTACCATCATTTGTTGTATATACTTTTTTCTATAAACTGTCTTGATCTTTGTGGCTAAGGATTACATACATCTAAAATGAACAATTTCCATAAAAACATTACAAAGTTCATGTGGATCCTGAATTTAAATTCTCCCTGACTCTGAACTTGTAAATCCTCTATAATTCTATCCCATCGTTTTGTGGTTTGCAGGCAACATGCACTCAATCTAAAATAAAATGTTACTTTTTTGAAATGTTAGAATATCCTTATGATATATGTATCTTGCAAGAGTACAAGAGAAAATGGGATTCATTTTAACACATATGTTATTGCTCTCTGATGATTTCTATCCAATGTGTTATCTGTATTTCCATTTTTATACTGAAAATTAAATACTGAAGGACCTATTGCTATACATGCAGGCACCCAAAAATCTTTGCTGTTTTTGTTTCTTGTGTCACTTTGCAAACGAGCTATTGTCTACTGATGAGATTAAAAACATACACTGCTGTGTATTACATTTAAAATAATAATCAAGGGAACAATCATGTTAGGCAATTTGAATTATTCTGAATGAGAAGACTAATGCTTAAAGTCTGATGGTTGATTAACTGAACCAAAACCTACATCAGGTATGTATTGTGCAACTCAGATTAGAGAGGCCAAGAAGGAAATTAAATTAGGAAAGGAAAGTGATGAGCAATCACTTATCATTTTGCCCAATCAAAGTAAGAAAAACCAAGAGAGACTCTAACCTTTTGAAATGAAGAAAACACATTTTCTTCTTTCACGTGGCTTCTGAACCTTTCATCTCTTCTTAGTTTGAGTCACCTGTTTCTGTAACTCTATTCATACCTCTTGTTATAGGATTTTTGTTTTGTTTTGTTTTTTCCAGTGAGAGTGTTTGTCATTTAATGCCCAAGACAAACAGATGTCTTTGACAGCATCACTTTTGGGAAACAGATTTTGTTCTGAACTAGTTCGGTAAGCAAATACTACCAAATCTATGAAAGCTAAAAGAAATACATGTTTCCTCCTAAAGTTAAAGAACCCCAGATGGCAACAAAATGACTCACAAAACTTGTGACTTGGTACATTGATGTGATACCATGTACTGTGGCTAGAGCCACAGAAATGCTTGCTAAATCTTAAAAGATCAGACACGACTGAAGAGCTGAGGGACAGCGCCCAGGCCGAGTTCAAGCCCCACGACCGACAAAAAAAAAAAAAGAAAAAAAAAGAAAAAGAAAAAGATCAGACATGATCATTGTTTGTAACTTAACATTTGTCCTTTGGGAGACCATCATTTGGCTTAGAAAAAGAATGGGAAGCTCCTGGAACCATCTGTTTCTTTTCCAAATTTATTATGTTAATTTGCTGACATACAAGGACTCAGGGGGAAAACTCACAATGTTAAATTTATTCCTCAGAAAATAAAGCAGACTGTTTCTTTGTTCCTTGTCTTGGGTTGTATTTATCTTCTAAGTAAAATTGTATTCTAACTTTCAGTTATTTCTTGCACTTGTCTCCTTGGAATCCTCCTTCTCTTATTTATTCTTGTTTCCTAGCCATTATATGTGAGTGATCCATCCTATTAGGATTTTAATCTTGCTTTGTTAAAACCAAACTTTGGGCCAATCTAACTGCTTACCTTGGTCATAACTCCATAACTGATACTGAATCACACTAAAAAAATGTCACATAAATACAGAGACTGATATTATGTATGCCACAATTTACTATTCCCTACTGATTATTCTGCATTTCTTTTGCTTTTAAATACACAGTAGATGACCATCAGAACATTTCTTTTTTAAATATGTTTTTATTGTAAAAATACTGTATAGTTACATGAAAAGTTACAGTTACATGAACAAGGTAATGAGTACATTTCCTATCAAGCATTGTTACCTCCTCCTTTGTTTTTTCCCTACCATCCCTTCCCTCCCACCTCCACAACTACATTCACAAAAATATTATATACTCCCTTTATTCCCTCGAGTGACAAATGACACATCCATCATTCTTCCAGTTTTTGTAGATGTGATTATAATTCCATAAATTTCTACCCCTTTAGATATCTTGCTATATACAAACATCCTGAATTTTACCAATTCTCTCATGATTTCTGAATATCCTGAACATCCATCTTTAATTAGAAGCAAACTCACTTATTTGACTCTAGATCTCTCTCCAAACATTTTCCTACACTCTTCTCTGTAGGGCCAAAATGCTAAAGACGAGTCTGGACTCATAGTATTCCACCTTCAATGGACTCATCTTAAAAGTCTGCTTTCTTTCAGGAGCTAGAACAATTTTCATACTGCT
Source organism: Dipodomys ordii (assembly GCF_000151885.1). Lineage (NCBI taxonomy): Eukaryota > Metazoa > Chordata > Mammalia > Rodentia > Heteromyidae > Dipodomys > Dipodomys ordii. Next base: position 7,797,919 of record NW_012267283.1, on the reverse strand, counting down.
AAATTCAGTATGCACTTTTCCTGTCATAAAACTCTCATGACTTGAAATGGGTGAGTTTCTCTGCAGATAGTGTACCTAATAGCCTGTAATTCTGTTGATAGCATCAATCCTGGCATTTTACGTATAGTAGTCGAGCTTATGTTACATACTACTGAAGACACTTATCAAAGAATTAATGAAATATTCAGGATAAAGATAGACTTATAGTGATGTACTGTAATGCTAATAATTTTGCATGAATGAGTTAGTTCATGAGGGCTATTCTAACTATACAATGCAGGGAGAAAGAAACAATGTGTTGTAATCTGAGATGGATAAAGTAAAATTCAAAATAGGTATTAGCAAGCCTAAATAAGGAATTAATATATAAAACTAAAAGGATGTTTAAATTTTTTCTGAATTTACAAAATTAACAAGTATGCAGACAGTGAAATTTAGGTTTCTATGAGCTTTGAAAAATAAATGCACCCAAGTACAAAGAATATAAAGTACCTCAGTTACAAAGTACAGTATTCTTAGGACTTCAAAATGCTTCTTCATGCTCTATTAAAATAAACTCCCTGGACTGGGAAGGTATCTCAGTGGTAGAGAGCTTGCCTTGCATACATGAGACCTTGGGTTCGATTCCTCAGCACCACATAAGCAGAAAAAGCCAGAGAGTTCAGGCCCCCATGACTGACAACAAACAAACAAACAAACAAAAAACTCCTTTTGAGGAAAGGCAATTATTTTCTTGATATTTTTATCACCTTACATAATTTTGTTCTTTTGATCTTTTACAGTAACACAATATTTGTGTGTTTTGTGTCAGAATTCTTTCATCCAACACACTAGTTCCCTTTAGAATTCATCCATGTTAATATATATATATATATATATATATATAACGTTTTTTGTGCTAAGTTGGCTATAAGAACATACCACTTGTTTCTGTATAGATAGTTAAGTTGTATTCTGCTTTTGATTATTATAAATAGAGCTGGTATAGAGCTATTATTTTTGTTATCTTTGTACATTTTGTAGGATGTTTTGTCTTTTTAATATTTTTTAAATTGTCAGACTTTGTAAACACTGTCTCCACCAAATAATTTGTTAATTGCAGTTAACTTCTACAGGAACTGGTTTTATCTGTGGGCTTTGCTTCTGGGAATTCTATTTCTGGAGATCTGTGACTGTGTAGCTGATTTTGAGTAATTTAGCTTTTTCTTGTTAGAAGCATACAAATGACATGATCTTTATATATTGGACCAGAAACTGAGAATCTGTATGCAATATTTAGATTTTTCACATTCCAAATGATTTTGTCACTATTCAAAGTAGTAGTGGCTTACCTACATACATTTTTTTTAAAATTGTGAATGTAGATACTAAGCACTAATTTTTCCCCAGAAGTTCCTTTGTCTATTTCTTGTTATTTTCTATACATAAAATATTAACATGGTTTATCTTTTTCTTTCCAAAATTACTACACTATTTCCCTTTGATTTATTATACTAACTTGGATCACCAATGAAGTGGTAAAAATAGTGTATAGAAGGAAATAAATATCTAGTTTTTCCTAATTTTAAAAGGTAATTTTCAGTATGTTGGTAGGATTTTTGGGTATGTCTTAAACTGTGGAACTCTCTTCTATCCTAAGTTTCTGAGATGATATTGTTGCCTGGCTTTGTACTTTAATCATAGACAGTATTTAATTTTGTGAAATTATGTTTTGGATGTATTAAGATTATGTAAATTTTTTACTTTACTGAATAAATGAATTAAACTTACAATTATTGTTTATAGTTTATATATATATGTTGTTTAGTTTAAAATTACATGTAGATACTTGTTAGTAGGTTACTGTTTTCTAATTTAATTGCATTGTGAGCAAAGACATACTGTATATATAATATATAATATATTTAATATATATAATTATATATAATTATTGCTTAGGGTAGTTGAGTTGTTACTGCTTAAATTGTTGGTACAAATGTCTGTAAATCAAGATTAGCTGTATTTAAATAGGATGTTATTCTTTATAATGTCATGTTTTTTAAACCAATTACAGATAAGTACTAATATATCTAACTATATATTATTAATTATTTTAAAACTGTATATATTTCTGTATATTATTAATTATTTTAAAACTGTATATATTGTTTTATAAATTTGAATTAGGTGTAGCAAATTAAAAACTGTATCTTTTGAAATAATATTTTTACCATTATAAGCTATTCCTATTTTTAGTCTTTTTGGTCTGATGATATTACTATTACTCCACTTTTATATATTGGGTATGAAATATGAAAATATATGTTTCATATGTTTAATTATGACATTGTATAATAAGACTGTAGGCCCTACAGATTTGGTATTTGCATTTAAGTATCTTGACAAGGTCTGTTTTTTAAGTGGAGTTTTTAATTCCTATTCAATTAATTTCCTATATGATTGAGTTTTAGTCCACTCCATTGAGTTTTGTTTTTTCTTTTTTTTCCTGTCTCTCCATTCCTTATTTTCTGCCAATTTTTGATTCAAGTGGTATCTATTTGCAGTACATTTTATCATTTGTAAAAATAAAGATGAATATAGTTATATTTTAGCTATGTTTTTATGCTATGATTTGAATGTTGCATGTCCAGAAAGACCCATGAACATGGTTACATGGTCAGGGATGGGACAGTAGAAATTTTAAGAGATGGGGATAGTGGAAAGTTTATATGCTTGAGGCATACCTTGAAGGGGCCATGGCTCCTTCTTTCTTCTCTTATGCTTCCTAAATATGATGTAAGGGATTTGCTTCTCTGTGTGCTCATACCTTAATTTACAGGCTTGCCAGAGGCCCCAAGCCACAGGATCAACTGATGGAATTTTCATAATCGTGAGCCATTCATATGTAATGTCATGACTTTATGTCCTTCAATGGATTTTTGAAGAATTTAAGAGACAAAAATAAATCATTTACAGTTATTTCCATTTTCAGTATTCTTTATTTTTACATTTTTATTATCATCTTTAAGTAGTTGTACAAAGAAGTTCCCCTTCTACAAAACAGTATATGAGTACAAAGTGTCTGACAACATTGTCACCCATGGCTCCTAACCCATCCCTTCTCTCACTTTTTTTTTAAATTTAGGTTAGGTGATATTATTCTATATTTTTGCAAAACCTCCATATCCAACTGTCATAACTTCACTCATTGAATAGATTGAATAGTCTATAGATCTATAGTTGTTAGACCCAACTAATCTGATTCTAATCCTAGTTGTTGATGCTGGCTGATCCTAGATGGTAATGGTTTACTCCCATTGTCTATTGTCCATAGTTGCTTACCATTTTATTTAGTACCAATGTTGATTTGGAACAGATACTTGACTATATTCAAACTGTAAGTTGCACAAAATGGTATTGCTTTCTACACCATGGATAGCGGACTCTCTGCAGACAGCATTTTTCAACTATTACTATAGGTCTTTCTTACTTTTGACATGATAGATGTGGATAAATGTTTGATTTTTTTCTCTGATGTAATGTCACATAAGGAGCACATAATGCCAATAATTTTTATACCAAATCTTCTAAAACCCTTATTTTTGTAGATAAATGGGTGGTGGTCAGAGATATAACATGTTCAAGAATTTTTATTCCTAATGTAATATCCTCAAATTAAAAATAGAGGAGTCTTTTCTCTTTGCTATCTTTATTGCTTTTGACAGTGTATGGTTTTTTTAACATATGGACAACTTTAAAATTTTTGAAGGATTTTATATTGTAATAGCAGAAAACAGAATCAAAATAGCTTAAGCAGAAATGAGACTATTCGTTTTTTGTTTAGCTAGTATCCATTAATATGAAACTTTTATATTTTCCTTAAAAGGGTATTACACTGTACTGTAGAAAATATACACATGATATAAATAAGTAAAAAAGATCAAAAGATATAGCCCAGTAATCATAGCTTTTTAAGAAAAGTAATCTAAAGCATTTGCTCCTACACAGACTCTTTCCTGTAGAACATTGTCCTTACCAGATTATATTGAACTATGTCTAAGTGTAAGGGGAGCTTATAAGGAAATGGAGCGAACAGTTTGATGATATGGCAGGTATATATGTATATGCAAAGAAAGTGAGTTGTGGATGGAAGACATATTGTTTGACACTATCACTGGAGAATAATGGTAAATCAAGTTTTCTTATGAGTAAAATCAATAGTCAGTGAAGAATTTTTGAATGAATATACTCAGGGTAATTGACTTTAAGTTCTTTATACTCACCACAACATACTACCCTCAGGCAAACATCAATAGAAACCTCAGCTATTCCTTTCCTTTTTAAAATATAGTATGAGATCATCCAATTTTCAGAATTTCATTTAGCTAAGTGCTTCAGTTTACAGATTAAATAGAATAAAAGAAGAAAGTCAACAGCTTTATTTTTTTAATGATGGTACTCTGTTTTGCTAAATTCACTCACCCCAACCCCCACCTGTATATACACTTGTGTTTTTTTGTATGAAAAGTACAAGGAGTAACTTTACAATTTTACACAATGAATGTTACAACTACTAGATCTCTGTACTTCTAACAAAACAATTTGTGTTTCATCCTCTAAGTCACCTTGAGATAAGAGGAAACTTGCCTGCAGAAGCATAATTTCATCTATAGAGCAGTATCACTTAAGAAAAATCCTGATTTCTAAATAGACATTTCATAAATGTTTTTAAAGTAATCAGAGTAACCAAATTAAGTTACTTTAACTGCACTGAAATTTATGCTGATAGGAAATAAGTGATTATCCTTATACCAGATTGCTTTAGATATACTTATTGCACATACAACTTATAAGAATATGCAAATCTGAAAGTCATACAGAATCAATGAAAATTTTTATCACCATTTCTTTGAGTTTAGTGATAAAGCAAGTAATAAAGTCAGCATGTGAGAGATGGCTTCACTGCATTTATGAGAAATAAAGAATCTATTGGCATTAAGAACTGCAAAGAAAGATTACTCCAAAGCTTTAACTTTAGCTAAAAAGTGGTTTTATATAAAAGATTCATGACCTTCACTTGATTAATTCAATATGCTTTATTGCCTAATACTTGGCTTAATTTAAGTTAAATTATCTGCTATTAAAAAGTTTTGCTCTCAGAGCATCTTCTTTATCATCCAGAAGTCAATTTAGCATCTATAAAATCCATTTATCTATAGTTTCTCCTTTGTAATGTTTTCTGTCATAATGACAACATTTGTGCAACAAGTATCACAACAAGTTGTGACCATCCATACTTTAAGTTGGTTCTTATGCTTAACATGAGAATTTTACAGTAATTATCAACAGTGCTGAAAAAATTCCTTTTCATCTGGTCAATATTCAATCATTGTAGGGATTAGTCTTCCTAAAAACTTGTATCACGGTATTAGTTCCACAAATAACACAAGAAATGTTATTTTTTAAAAGTTTTAAAGGATTATTTTTCATTAAGAGAATAGTATGTGAAGAGAAGTGAATTATGCAGATATTTCTCTTACTGAAAATGATTTGCATTAACTTAACTACTATAGCTCTGGAGTGCCCAGTGACAAAAATTCTATTTAAATATATTTTGGCATAAATATATGTATGCCATATTAAAGATGAGTATTCTATTCTGGGGACCAACTAATTAGCTCAAACACTGCCTGATTTTTATCAATTCTTTGACTTTTATTTAGAAATTTTATTTTTACTTATTTTTATTTGCCAGTCCAGGTCCTTGAAGTTGGCCTGGGCACTGTCCCTGAGCTCCTTTTTGCTCAAGCCTAGCACTTTGTAACTTGAACCACAGCACTGCTTCCAGGTTTTTCTGTGATTAATTTGAGAGTCTCAAGGATTATCTTGCCCAAATTGGCTCTGAAGTTCAGTCCTCAGATTTCAGCCTCTTGAGTAGCTAAAATTATGGGTATGAGCCATTGAGATATTTCCCCTTCTAAAAGCCTCAGAAATCTTATCTGTAAAATGGAAATAATCAAATCTACTAAATTATGTTAGTAAAATGCACCTAAAAATGCTGCCTATGGGTTTGATGTGAACCAAAGTAACAGTAATTGTACTCCAATAGAAATGTATGTTAACATAATAAAGAAAGTAGTTCACACTATGTATAGTTGTGATCATGTAAATGCAGGTGTGGAAATCTTTTGTGTATATTGCCAACAAAATAGTATATATGGTCAGGTGCTGTGGCTCACACCTATAACCCTGGTTATAACTGAGGCTGAGATCTGAGGATCAAGATTCAAAACCCATCTATGCAGAAAATTCCAAGAGACTCTGTCTCTAATTAAACAAAGGGAAAAATAAGAGCATGAGGCCTTTCTGGTATTAGCACACATGTACACATACATGCACATGCACACACCACACACACACACACACAAATTGTACTAAATTATTAAGTATATGAACGCAGTAAATAGTTTAGAGACACACGTAATACGATGACATGAAGGCAAAATATTCTATAATTTTGAGAAGACAAAACTTAATAATTAAGATGCTGCTATATCTGACAAAGTAAGGTGTCCTAAGAACTCCTGCCCCACCCACCACCACTATGTGAGCATGGAATTCTTCCTCAGAGAGTGACATTTTCATGAGAAACATCTGAAAATTACAAATGTTATGACACATAGAAAACTTAGAAAAAAGATTTAAATAACTTGGTACCAAGGCTGAAATTTTCTTAATAGAGACCCAGAAATATAACAAATCAAAGAAAGTTTGGACAAATGGGATTGCATGAAATTGCAGAGCTTCTGCATGGCAAAGGACATAGCTAGTAAGATCAATAGAAAGCCCACGGATTGGGAGAAGATCTTCACTAGCCATACAACGAACAAGGGTCTCATATCTACAATATACTTGGAACTCAAAAAATAAAATCCCCCAACAACAAATCTGCAAAGAAACAACTGCCCAATAAATAAGTGGGCTAAAGACTTAAAGAGAAACTTCTCTGAAGAGGAAAGAAGGATGGCCAATAGACACATGAAGAAATGCTCAATCTCCCTAACCATAAAAGAAATGCAAATCAAAACAACATTGAGATACCACCTTACTCCAGTTAGAATGGCTATAATCAAGAAATCTAATAACAACAGATGCTGGAGGGGATGTGGACAGAAGGGAACCTTACTGCATTGTTGGTGGGAGTTTAAACTTGTTCATCCACTCTGGAAAGTAGTATGGAGCTTCCTCAAAAGACTCCACATAGAGCTTCCCTATGACCCAGCAATCCCACTTTTAGGCATTTACCCAAATGATCACAAACAAGACCATACTAAAGCTCCCAGCACAACTATGTTTGTTGCAGAATTATTTACTATAGCTATGATATGGGAACAACCCAGATGCCCCTCAGTAGATGAATGGATCAAGAAATGTGGTATATATACACAATGTAATTCTATGCCTCCATCAGAAAGAATGACATTGCCCCATTTGTTAGGAAATGGAAAGACTTGGAAAAAATTACATTAATTGAAGTAAGCCAGGCCTAAAGAAACATAGGTCCCATGGTTTCCCTTATTTGCAATAGTATATGTCTGAAACAAGCAGAAACGGTCAGATAAGTTGATGTTAGGTGAAATGAACCCCAAGATAAGGATTCAAATGTTTTTTCTTTCTTGCGATTGTTTCTAACATATGTATAAGATAATTTCTTGGTTGCTTTGTATGTCCTTCCCCCATGGTATAACCCCTATTTTCACTGTATGTGATGTTGGTATAATTTGTGGAGGGGAAAGGAAAAAACCAATTGTTTAAATAGGGATACAGATTGGCCCATTGCAACAATCAGATGTACAAGACCTTATGTGGAAAAACGAACTTTACAAGTTTGGTGGGGGCGGGGAGGAGATGGGAAGGGATGGGAAGGGGAAACAAAGGAGGAGGCAACAATGTTTGATAAGAAATGTACTCATTTTCTTGCCCATGTAATTGTAACCCCTCTGTACAGTATTTTCACAATTAAAAAATAAATAAATAAAATAATTTGTTACCAAATCATCTTGTTTCTTCTCTTTCTCTCTCTTTTTTTTTGGGGGGGGGTCAGTTGTAGGGCTTGATCTTTGGGCTTGGGCGCTGTCCCTCAGCTCTTCATCTCAAGGAGAGCACTTTATCACTTGAGCCACAGCGCCACTTCCGGTTTTTGAGTGGTTTATTGGAGATAGGAGTCTGGTGGACTTTCCTTCCTCTGGCTGGCTTTGAACCGCGATCCTCAAATCTCAGCCTCCTGAGTAGCTAGGATTACAGGCATGAGCCACCGGCCGGCTATGCTATGCTCTCTTCTCTTTCAAAACTTTCCATAATTCCCCTTCCTAACCACCTTCCTTTATCTACAGACTTTCGGAGATGACATGCTTCCCAATGCTAATATAAAAGGTACACCATTTGTTATTGTAAAGCAAATAATTTCAGTACTGCAGTGGCAAGATTAAGTATTGAATACTTTTCTCTCTGGTTTCTCTATTCTTTTCAGGTGACAACAATATCATGGTTTTGCTTTTAAGGGGGTTTGTGAGGGGTTTTAAACCACAATAGGAATTACTTCTGAGAAGTAATCTAATCGGATTCTCTGAGCAGAAGTAAACCTACCATTTTTACTTTTTAATGCTACAGCGATTACTTTGTTCATACATTCTGTTCAACATTTTACAGGATGTCAAACTCCCTTAAAATTCATAATACACAATAAACTTAACCTTTTATTTTGCTTCCTTCTCAGTTGTTTTCTGAATTTTAAAGGGTTTCACAGGAACTTAGATGTTATGTCTAGAAATTTTACTTTTATGGGGGGGCAGGGGAGGATGGGAAGGGATGGGAAGGGGAAACAAAGAGGAGGCTACAATGCTTGATAAGAAATGTACTCATTATCTTGCCCATGTAATTGTAACCCCTCGGTACAGTATTTTCACAATAAAAATAAATAAAATTAAAAAAAGAAATTTTACTTTTAGGGAAGAATCCTACAAAATGAAAATTTTTTATTGGTGAAGTAATAGCCGTTGGTGATCTCATAAGACACAGGGTGAATAAGTGAATGATCTAGTTTTCTGCATTCAACTATAACTCAACTAGAGTATTATAATTTATATCTGGAGTATTCTCCCAAAATTCATCATGATAGGATGTCTTATCCTTAATAGCTAAGAGCTAGGAAATCATGAACAGGAGTTAAAAACTCAAAGTTACAATCATTCTTTCCTTTTTGTGGGTTGATTCATGCAGGCATTTGTTATGAAGGTTGAAAACTAATACTAAGAAGAGATAGGCTGGGAAGGTGGCTCAGTGGTAGCTGCTTGCCGTGCATGCATGAGGCCCTGGGTTTGATTCATCAGCACCACATAAGCAGAAGAAACTAGAAGTGGCGCTGTGTCTCAAGTGGTAGAGCGCTAGCCTTGAGCTGAAGAGCTGAGGGACAGCGCCCAGGCCCAGAGTTCAGGCCCCACAACCGACAAAAAACAAACACTGTTTAACATTACATTATATGACTAAATGGAGAACTATTTCTTTTGAAAGCATATTATCAGAGTCAAAATTTGAACCTTAATTATTTGTCTTAAGGTAAAAAATGGCTGTTTATTTCAGTTAAAGTTTCATTTTTCCCAATAATGAAGGGGAGGGTTTAGACATGAGGCTGCAAGTTTTTGGATTTTATTTATGGAGTCAGTCTGTACCCTCAGTTGAAGGTTGCTTGTTGTTTTGACAAGCCTGTCCCATGAGAATCTTGACATTACATTGCCCTTGCTTAGTGGTATAATTGGGGAGCTTTCCCATATGTGTATATATCTTTCTTAATGTAAAAAAAATCAGATAAATTGTAATGGGATTGCAAGCCTGCACTATTTGAACCTCAAGATGCCAGAATAATATCTTTAAAATAAATAGATTTTTTGCAGTATTGTGCTTTATGATTACAAACATGAAAAGCATATTATTTCAACTCAAATTATTTTATCAGTTTATGAAGACAAACTTACAATTCCTTTCAGTGACACTTTGTCATCATTTCATGATGTAATTGTCATTCAGGTATTTCCCCAGGGCATTTTTTTGGTACCAGTTCATTTTTATGCTGCTTATCTCAGAGTCAGTACTTAACCTTTGATCTTTTTAGGTATTCATTTCAACTATTCATTTTAAACGAAAAATGTTATTGCCTAAATTCACCTGGGCTTTTTGAGATTTTCATGTTATTTTTATCACTTTTTTTTACTGTCTTTAAGTACTTGTACAAAAATGTTGCCATTGAACAAACCAATCTATGAGTAAAATGTAACTTGATCAGCGTCACCCCTTTTAATATTTTTACCAACTCTCTCAAACAAACACCTTCC
>NW_012267283.1:7740257-7786122 GCF_000151885.1 Dipodomys ordii | reverse complement strand
AAAGCAACCCAAAAATTCAAATGTAACTACAAACGACCCTGAATACCAAAAGCAATCCTTAGTGGGGAATGTAGTACTGGATGTACAACACTACCAAACATCATGTATTTTTGATTAAACAAGAGAAACATTTCACCAAACAATGTAGTGAAAGGCCTCCCTGTTTTATGATGGTCCATCCAGAAGTTGTGTGTCCTATCAGTGAACTGAAAGCATAGAGAACCCGTACAGTGTCATGGCTTTATGTTCATGCATGACAATGAAATGCACTTGTGAGGGAGAACCAATAATTAAAACGAATGTAAGGATGCCTACAAACATGGCAGGAAAACAACATATTTTATCTTAATTATTAGCTCTTAATGCATTTTATTCATGTACAGCCTGATTTTCAGATTCCATTTAAATTAAAACAAAATTGGTGCTGAGTATAGACAGAAAGAAAGAGTATTTATTAATACTGTTTATGGAGGATTAAATATTGTATGCCCTGACTACTTTATTTTTTGGATAAATACAAGTAACTTACTAAAAATGTAGAATGTATTTGTAGCTAGGGCTGGAGTTCAGTGGGAGGGGACATGCCTGGCACGTCTGAGACTGGGTTTGATTCTCATCACACACACACACACACACACACAAACACACACACACCAGACAAGAAACAACACTTTTGTTACTTGACCAAATTTAAGCAGGTTGAAAGCTAGATCATTAGACTCCTTAACAGACTCCATAGCCTTTGCCAGTTTTCATTCCTTCAATCCCTTATGCTTGCTTATTGTGGAGTATCTTTAGTGTATCAGGACTGATTAAACTAATCAAAATTAAGGGTTAACATATGATTTAGTACCTATTGTCAAATTTTAGGCTATTATTGAACAATAAAATATAATATTCTAAAACTCAGTGGGTTAAAATAATCATTTTTATTTATTTTTTATATCTATGGAATACTGTTGATTTTTAGCTTAGCTATGAGATTCTTGCCTTAGTGTATGTTAGGCCCCCAACGAATTACATCAGGCAAGGTGTGGGTTAGGTAAAGATTGGATTTGTTGTTGAGAGAGAAGTGGGGGTGACTGGATTAATGTGACTTCGATTTATGAGGTCTATCCTCTTCCAGGAAGGTAGTTTGTGAAAAAAACACAATGGTAGCAAAGTTTCAAAATGGTAAGTAGAATTCTGCAGTAGTTCTCAAGGCCACTGAACTGGCATGCACCATTGTGTCTGCTCCATTTTCTTGCCAAAGTCAATGACAAGGCCATCTAGACTTAAGGATTAGAAGAATAGAAATCATCTCATGAAGGGAATGTTACAGAAAATCTCATTGGAAAGAAAATTTGATAAAGAAGACAAATAAATAATACCATCCATTTTGTATAATTAAGAAACAATCCCAACATTAAGGAAGATCTCAAAGCATGCTTGACACCCCCACCTCTGATTTGGGGTATATTTACAGACTTTTCAAAGAAAATTACTTAAATTAAAAAAACCATTTTCTGGCAAAGGAGAAGTAGCTTATTCTATATTTACTATATTTACTTAGTTGTACAAACACTTTCATCTTTCTGTAATTTTTTATATTAGTATTTTTAGTAATCTAGAGATCAATGTCTTTTAGCCCTAGATGTAATATTGTCGGTAGCAGCATTTCTACTCTGAGGAAATAAAGGTGCTGTAGCTTTCAAAATAACCTGTTCTAATATGTTAGATGTTAATATGTTAACTAAATGGTTAAAATTTAGCATCAAAGTAATTACAATATCTGTGATTCCTATTTCATTGACCCATAAACACACCGATCTCTACAATGCATATTAAAATTCAAAAATTGCAAAACTTTTTTTAGAGTTTAATATCTATTAATACAGTAAGAAATCTTGTTTTAAGGAGGGGGAAGGTGGTTCTTGGGTTTGAACTGAGGACTTTGCTGAGTTTTTTTGCTTATGGCTGGTACTCTATCATTTGAGCCTCTAGTCTGACCTTTTTGATAGTTGAGTGTAGATAATCTCTCAAATTTTTCTGCCTAGGCTGACTTAAAACCAAATTCCTTAGATCTCAGCCTCCTGTGTAGCTAGGATTACAGTCTAAGCTACAGGCACTTGGAGAAATGTTCTATCCTTTTTCAATTTGTGTGAATGTTACAGACTGAAAGATACAAATGATTTTCCTTTACTAACTTAAAACCGAAGATGTGATTAAAACAAAAGAAAGAGCCAACAGATGCTCATGAGGCTGTGACCCAAAGGGATCCCTAATAAACTGTTGGTAGGAATGTAAATTTGTTCAACCACTCTGGAAAGTAGTATAAATTTTCCTCAAAAAAGAAAAAAATCAAACCCAAACCTAGAACTATCCTATAATCCAGCAATTCCACTCCAAACCTAGAACTATCCTATGATCCAGCAATTCCACTCCAAACCTAGAACTATCCTATGATCCAGCAATTCCACTCCTAAGCATTTGTCCAAAAAACACAAGCTAAGATATGGTAAAGCCACTGGCAGAATCATTTTATTGCGGTTCTATTCATCACAACCAAGTTATGGCATCAGCCCAGAAGCTCCTCAGTGGATGAACTGACAGAAAATGTGGTTACATACACAACAGAATTTTACTCATCCATTAGAAAGAATGATACTATATTATCTGTAAAGTAATGAAAAGACCTGGAAAAAATATGTTAAGTGAAATAATTCAGGCCCACTTAGATAGAGGTTGCATTTTTTTCCTCATACGTAGAAGCTAGAATCAGCTTACAAACATATAAGTAAGTAGGTTAGGTAATATGCAAGTAGTAACGAATGCATTAATCAAAATATAGTAAAATCAAGGGAGAATTCAAATTCCTTAGAAAGTCAAAATTCAACAAAATAAACACTTGGAAATGAGTACTTGGAAAGGAGTGAGGTTGGGTCAAGAGGAGTGGCGTAGACTACTGAAGTGGAGAGGTGAGGTGATTAGACTTATACACAATAAAAGTAAGAAAAATGAAAGAAGGGGTGGGTTGGGAGAGATAGATGAAAATGTTGCAAAGGTGACATGGATAAGTATTCATAAACTGCTTTGTTTAGTGACTATGCCTTTGTAGAACTACTTAAAGATAAGAAAATAAATAAAGAAAAAGAGCCAAAAATTCACTCTAAGTTTATTGTCAAGAAATTTTGTAAACACAATATATTCAGCCAACACAAATCTGGGTACCTACATTTCTGAGAGGTTACAGTCATAGCTGCTTTGTGATTAGTTTTTTTTTCAGGCAAACATCAATTCATTCTCTGTACAATCAATACACAAAAGTGCTATGGTTAGACTGGCAGCTACTTCTTTCCAGAGACAAACCTAGCCTCTTATCTGTTTAGAAAAATCCTTGGTATTGTTTAGGTCATAAGAGGGAGCTATGAAATTGGAGTTATTTCAGAATAAAACAATCATATTTGATGAACACTTTGGACTACAACCCCTATGAGATAAAGTAAATGAAACTCTGGCTCCTTTCCCCTAAAGGCAGAAAGAGTAATTGGGGGTTCACTAGAAGGCTGGAGTGTATGAAATAGCCCCACACAATAGATGAGGAGCCAGTCTCCTGTTTCTGGACACAAGAGGAAAAGGGCTCTAATTAGATTATAAATCAGAGAGACAGTCTATCCGAGAACAGTTATAAGATCCTGGAAAGAATTATTTGTAAGGGGAAGAGTAGAATCAACTTCTAGATGAGAAGAGTCAATATTTAATGGTACTTTGAATAGCTCAGGCTGAGGGATGACTTAGTTGACCTTTTTGGGAACATCCTAGCCCCTTGATGTGGTAACAAGAGGCTTCAGTGCCATATTTTAAAGACAAGTTTAAAATAGATCTCAATACTTCTGAGTGGAAATAGAATTCTGTACGGCAAGTTTCAAATCAGTCACACCCAAATACTAATTTGTTCTAAGAGAATGAATAAAATAAATGTTTTCTGACAAATCACAAAAGGATCAAGTGTTAATGTCTAATAATCATTTAAATGCCAACATCTAACAAACTGAAAAGCCAGTAGAAATGGGCTGTTAGTGGTGTTTTGCATTTTGACAGTTGTTGAATAATTCTATAGAGTGAAGTAAAAATAAACCAACAAAACCATTAAAGAAGGCATATCCAAATGCAAATTCTTTAAGTATTCTGTTCAAAACATGAATGAAATGTGTAGGAAGAATTAAGTTATCACAACAGAGAACTGTCTATCAGAAACTGGGAATAGCATACTTACACATTTTCCCCAAACTACTCCTCATCTCTGGGTTAACAATAAAGCTGTGTGGGTTTCTTTGTAGAAAAGGTAGAATAAGTATTTTTATTCTAAAGAGATAGAATGTACCAAGTAAATATTTTTAAGGCAGTGAGTTAACTAAACCTAGAGTAGGTCAACATAGGTTTACAGGTTAAGAACAAATGTGTATTTGCTCTTTCAGCTGGGCTTTGTTTTTGTTTTTTCGTTTTTCTTCTTTATTGCAGAAGAATTGCCAGACAAAATTGAGTATATTTAGTCTGTACAAAGACTATATTTTGCTCTCCTTAAATGTATTATTAAATAATTGCCAAAATCAAGCTCTCTACCACCTAACTCACAAAGTCATAGCTCCTTTTTTTCTTAAGTTTTTTTTTATGATGTCATATTCAGGGAAATGAATGGTCCTGGAAAAAAATGATGTTAAGTGGCATAAGTCCCATACCGAGAGATAAAGGACACATGTGGAAGTTAGCTCTAAACTATAAGCATGTATATAAACTTACAGTCACATGCATTTATGCACAAACATATCAACTAAAGTATGGTGCATGAAACAGAGGATTCCAATGGCATAGCTTCTTTGAATAAGTAACTTACAGTTCAACATAATGAATACTAAAGTGCTGGATCAGTGTCATTGGTGGGGAGGTCAACAGGAAGAAGGTAAACAATGAGAGAAAGAAAGATGGTTGACCTCAGTCAAAATATTTGAAGTTACAAATCTTTCCAAAATGTAGAAAATTCAAATCAGAGCAAATGAAATACTACAAGATGTATTGAAAATTGAGAACACAATGTCTTGTAGGTAGAATAGCACAATGAAATCTATCATTCTTCACTGTAAGTAATCAACTACATTAGATAAGTGTGTCAACAGTTACTAGACAAAAGTAATACAAAGCACTTCCAAAACATAAAAGACAATGATATGATATCAAATTACTAGTGTAAAGAATAGGATAATAGAGAAGAGAAATGCAATATGTAGTCTATGAAACATGATCATAAAAATAGAAGATGGAAATGAGAATATAAATTAAAATAAAGGACAAAGAGGGAGGAAAATAAATTGAAATACAACACTGTCCCAGCAAAACCATAGGGAACCATAGAGAAATGTTCTAAACATACTCTGGTGTTTTGTTTTGCTTTTAATCCTTATTTTCATTTCTACTTGAGAAACAGAAAAATAACATTGTTGTAGACTTCAACAAAATAAATAAAATTCAGAAAACACAGACTTCTGAGCAATGAGCAAAAGTTGTGCTAATTTTTCTCTGAAATTATAAACAGAGAGCACTTCAAAGAACAAGTTATAAATATCATGCACTTTACTCCCAAGATAGGTGTGTGTCTGGTGTGTGCTGAAGGATTCATCATAAAACTTCCATATTCTTGATGGATCATTGAAAGCTGAAGTATCATTATTATGAATTTCAGTTAATGTTGAATTCTTATTATTTCCCAACATCTTGTTCTGCTTAGGAAGAAGTTAAAGCTATTGTTTAAAAAATAATCTTGGCTGGTATAGGTAGCTCAAGCCTGTAGCCCTAGCTACTCAGGAGGGTGAGATCTCAGAATCTCAGTTTGAAGCCAGCCAGGGCAAGAAACTTTGTGAAACTCTTATCTCCAATTAACCAGCAAAATAGTAGAAAGAGGAGCTGTGGCTCAAGTGGTAGAGTAATATTCCTTAGCAAAAAAGCCCAGGGGTAATAGCCAGTCCCTGAGTTCTACCTCCAGGACTGGCACACACACGCACACACACACACACACACACACACACACACACACACACACACACACGAGAGTCTTTGTACATTAGAAAAAATACATATTCAGAGAAATTTTACAGTTACTGCATTACCTGTGTGTACCTGTTTCCCTCAATTATAGTAACTTGGAAAACTATGACACAAGCCACAGCTAAACTCCTGGCATGTTTGTAAACTAAACCACAAATTTATTTCAGATTTCAGAAGTTTCACCACTAATACAAAGAAAATATATTTCATTCATTCATTCATTCATTCATTCATTCATTTTTGAGCTGGCCCTGGGGCTTGAACTCAGGACATTGGGAACTATCCTTAAATTCTTTTACTCAAGTTTAGCATTCTACCCCTTGACCCAAAATTCCACTGCTGGCATGTTGGGTAACTAATTGGAGATAAGAGTCTCATGGATCTACCTGTCCAGGCTGGCTCTGAATTGCAATTCTCAGATTTCAGTCTTTTGAGTAGCTAAGAATATAGGCGTGGGCCATTGGTGCTTGGCAACATATTTTAATTCTAATCTTTTTCTTTAAAGATGAAAATAGCACCTACTAAGTTGGTTTTCTGTGACTTCACATTAAATGCCTTGAATTGTTTATCCATGAACATTTATTATGATCCTGGGCTTTCTCTTGGATTTCATATTTGCCTTTCTTTCTTTATGGATGTAGCAGAGTTCTTCTTTGAACAAACTTTCTAACAGAATATCTTTTCCTCTCTTAATTCACTTAAGAGCACATAGTGATATGTCCTCATGTCCATCAGCCTTCATTTTAGAGTTTGGTACCCACTCACTGCAGACAAATGTAAATTTGTATAGCTTTCTCTGGTTGATAACCCCCCTAGCAATAATTAATTCAGAGTCAGCGTTTATAATAGTTAGATTAAGTAGCTGTTGGACACATGGACATCCATAGAATTCTTTCATATAGTTAGCACCATCAGTTTCTCACTGCAACAGTCACAATTGCTTTTACTCCTTTTTTTATGTGTTACTAAAATAGCAACTCAGAGAAATTACTTCTGTGACCTAACAGTGGACACTCGACATCAACTCTTCTATTTACCCTAGGGGTCCGTTTACTTTCCATTAATCTTCCTGTGTAGTATGACAATGCACACTTAACTTGAACTTCTACTCTATTTTTCAGGGAAAAATCGGCAACACAGTTTTGTGATATTTTCTGATGACCAGATATTTTTTCTCTCTCTGCATTTAAGTGCTTTGTCTTTGAGGAAGAGCATACATTTTCTTTAAATCCAGTTATTGCAAAGTTAAAAAGGCTACAGTCCATTTCATCCTTATAACATTTCTACCTATAATTTTCACCTTTACAAGGCTTGAACTATTATATCTAAATCAAACTTGTTTTTAATCTAACAGAGCTTTTTCTCAAGGGTGCCCAGGCCCTATGTTGGCCCACAATAGCTGCAAGACTTCTGATGACATTGGTTTGGTGTTATAAGTCTTCCTATACTTGCTTGATAGGCTGAGCAGAGATTCTTATTTCTGAACCATTGAGAAAATTCCTTTAATATTTGTACTGATTTCCTTTCCATCATACTATGTGTCAGCTACACAAACTGTCATTCCGATGTTTTTCCTAAATGGTTCCCCTTTGTCCATTGTGTGTGTGTGTGTGTGTGTGTGTGTGTGTGTGTGTGCATGCCTTGGTACTGAACTCAAGGTCTGGCACACTCCCTTACATGTTTTGCTCAAGCCTTGTTCTCTATCATTTGAAGCATGGCTCTACCTCTGGTTTTTTAGTAGTTAATTGGAGATAAGAAGCTCATGGATTTTCTGACCCAGCTTATTTCAAATGGTGATCCTCAGATCTCAGCTCCTGAGTAGAACTAGGATTACAGACATGAGCCACGGTGCCCAGCTCCCTTTGTCCAATTAATATGCTGTTAAATCTGAGTTCTTCCTGAGTATGCAATCCTCTTGGTTCATACTCACCTTTTCAAACACCTGCCTTTGATTAATAAGTATTATATGGTATTATCATTCAGCTATCACCTCTCATGTTAGTTTATTTTTTCATAGACAGAACCTGACAAACATGCTAGACTAGGCTCTAGTTTTCACTTATTTCTGCTAATAATTACAGCCAGTGCAATTCCTACCTAACTAGACTACAAGAGTGAGATATTAAATATCTCCTGCTCCCACTTCTCTTGCACAATGTGATTTACTAAGCACATTTTTATTAAAAACCAAATACGAGGAAACATCCAATAAAACTTGTTGTTTTCAATCAGACAGTAGGAACATTGGGAATCTCTTGCTGCATATTGTTTCTCAGAGGGAGCTAACAATGCTCAGTGCTTCCAGTAGCATACGAGTGAATTCATTTTACTGCGCCCAGACAGGCAATACAAATTAATTTTTAAACATTACTTTATGCCAGCTGTGTTTCCTTCCTGACTCTAAAACAGTTCACATGTGCTGGACCAGCTAGGAGGAGATCACAGAAGGCTGTGCTGCATCCGTTCTTCTTTTTATTCCTGTGTGTTGACTAATGTCCTATAGGCTCTCAATGTTAGACTCTGCCTTCTTCCCAACACTTTTCCATGACTACATTTAATCAACTGCGTTTGTGCTTTGGGCTTTGTGTTCTATGTGCTTCCTGATAACCCTGTGTCCTTATATTACTCTGTAAAACTGTCCTCTTTGATTCTAATACTCATCATGTTGGCTAGCAAGCTGCGCATGGTGGGTGAGATTCAATTTTATGCTTTGAAGTAGAATGCTTTGCTTTTTACTTTTGCTATCTGTTCTCACACTGGTCACTGCTGAGGTAAGCTAGGTACATACACATCGGCTTTCCTTGCTTTGGTCAGATGTGGGAAAGAAAATGACAAGACTATCAGAGGCAGGAAGAGAAGAGAGAAGAGGAAGGCATTATTCTCCCAAATCTCTCACGCCACCATAAGTTGGCAGCATTCCTCTATGACATGCTGTGGCTTTTTCTAGTTTATAACTATACGTTTTGAGGTTCAATCACTATTTTCTCTGAAGCCTACACCTAGAGGTAACACTCATTCTCTATTGTCACTAATCGGATATAATCTTATCTTTTGCCACTTCTCTTCAGACATGTTTTTATTGTGGAACTATTTAACTATTGACATTGTTTTTAGTAATTTGTTGGTGTGTGCCATAGTTTTCTTTCTTTACATTTTATTTGTTTACATATTTGGTGGGTTTTATCTCTGCCCAACCACTTCTCTGGCTTCTATTATCATCTCTTGTATCTGAAGGAAATCCTGGCCTGGGCTAGCCCCCATGCTACCACAAAAGGAAATGATTTCAATGGTAGCTACTTCAGAGCTTTAGTAGGGAGGCCACAATCTATGAGGGAGGGCCTATCTCCTCCCTGAGTCAAAGGAGTAAGTAGAGTGAAAGACAGTATAGAAACAAGCAGTATGTGTAAGAGAATCAGGCCTGGGTCATTTTTAGTTCCCAGGCAAATGTATGAATAGTTCTCTTAAGAAAGCTGAAGCTAAGTTGGTTAAAGATCAACAGTTGTCAGGGTTCCTAGTAAAGTAGAAGGCTTCTGTGCCACTATGCAGAACAGACCAGATAAAGCAAAAGAAAGAATATCAGGAATTAAAAACAAGATCAAGAAAATACTGAATTAAGACAGTAATAAGGAAAATAATTAATAAGCAAAATCACAACTTTCAAGAACTTTGAGGTACAATCAAGGGAATAAACATCAGAATGAGATGGTACATCAACTAAAGGAAAAGAAAAATCTACTCAAAGAAATTGTTGCAGAAAATTTCCCACAGCTTGGAAATTATATGGCCTACTGAGGATAGGACGCATTTATAATCCTGAATATTCAAGACTAGAAAAGAACATATCTATACCATATCATATTAAAGGATTAGGACTAGTGAACAAAAGGTATAGAAAGCAGCAAGAAAAACATGCCAGATTTCAAAGGCACTAACTACCAGCTAAGAATACTATAGTCCAGAAAAAACATCTTCAAAGAAAATTAAAGACCTTCCAGGATAAGCACAAACTAACATAATTCTTGATCACTTAATCCACACTGAAGGAATTCATAAAGATACATAAAGGAATTCAACATGCACAGGAAGAAGGGAAACAATCACAAATTTAACAGCTTAGGAAAGGATAAATGTTGTGGGAGAAATAGATGAGCAGATGAAAATAGGAGATAGCTAAATATATTTGATTTAGTAAAGCAACAAATTCCTAAGATGAATAAGGGCAAAACCAAAGAACAAATAATACTCACATCAACCAGAGAAAATGACAGCACAAAAACCAAATAGTAAATACTAACAAATATCTCTCAGTAACAGCCACAAATGTAAATAGTCTTAACCCCCCCCCCAAAAAGGCATAGACTGGATGACTGGATTTAATGATAGGATCCAGCCTGGTACCAAACGCTCATAATCCTAGTGAATCAAGGGCTGTAAGCTGGACGATGATGGTTCAAGGCCAGCCAATGTAGAAAAATTCATGAGATATCTCCAAAATAACCAACAAAAAGCATATCTTGGGGAACAGCTCAGGTGTTCCTGTGTAAGCCTCGTATTCTCCACCAACACCTCCAAAAGAACCCCAAAGAACAGGGAACAATGAATAAATAAATTAATAAACAAATCTAACTGTTTGGTTTCTACAAGAAGCAGATCTAGAGGGTTGAGGTGGAAGGGGAACAAACAAATTGAATGTGGAAGGATGGAAAATAATATATTATGCAAGGTGAAGTAGAAATCAAAATTATGAAAGCCATACTCATAAATGTAAAGTACATAAAACAGACTTCAAGCCAAAATAATGCAGAAGAGATTTAAAAAAGGGTCACTTCATGGTTCAGCTACTACTAGACAGAAGTATGGAAGTTCCTTAAGAAACTAAAATTTGAATTACCATATATTCTTGCTATATTACATCTTGGTACATATTTAAAGAAATGAAAATCACCATAGAATACAGATACCTACAAACTCATGTTTTACCGTGAAGCAATTCATTATAAACAAGTGAATTGTTTTAGGTGACCATCCTCAGATAAATAAATAAAATGTGACATATATACATAATGGATTGTCATGCGGACATAAGTTAGAGAAAAATTATATGACTTGTAGAAAACTTCATAGTCAGGAGATTTTTATGTGAAATAAATGAAGATCACAAATGTAAATGTGTCTACTTTCATATATGCAGTACAGATTTTTAAAAGATTTGAAAGAAGAATGTGGGTGTCTTGGAAAAAGGAAGACCAATGGGAGAAAAGAAAAGAAGCACAAGATATGCAAGTAGTTGAATATCATAATGAAACCTATATTCTGTAAACTTAATTATGTTTACAGAGGATGTTTATTCAATATTACCTAATAATAGGGAACAACATAGGTTCATCAATGTCAAATGGGCCATAATATAAAATGTAGAAACTGGGTATGAGGTTAAATGGGAATTCTTTAGTTAGTTTCTTTGAATGTTTATATAAATCCAAAACATTTCCATATAAATTTATTTGTAAATGTTTTGCCAAATGCGTTATTTGTATTAAAAATCAGTGCTTCATATGGAGATGAAAGTTTAAGTTTAATAATATGACATATCTATTTACTTGGGTCTTTCATCTGAAAGAGACATAACAATTCTAATTGGATATGCGTATAAAATCAGATCACGAGTGCCATAATAGAACTGATTGTCTCTAGGTAGTTGAATTGTAAGAAAAATATGCATTAAAATATTTCTAGTGTTATAAAATGAGCATAAATTATTCCCACCAGTAGTAAAGTATACAAAAAATATTAAAAGGAGGAGAAAACATGTCAATCAGAATCAGCCTTTCTGTGAGAATTATTTTGTCTAGCAATAACGCAGTAGTTATCCCAATTATATTTTTTCCCTTCTTACCTTAAGCAAATGCAGCTCTACTGCTATAGACTAATACCACTAGAGACAATCTTCCATTCTGAAGAAATTTCAATTACATAGTAGTTCTACTAAGTGCTCTGAAGATATTTTCCTTGGAAGCTGTATGAAGAATTTTTTAACCATTCTTTCGAGGTGTATTCTAAGTCAAACTGATCTTTACTTTCTGAGATCAAACATTATATAAGTGCATACAAGGATATGAAAATGTGGACATATGCACACACATTCAGGTTCAGTTGAACACAAATATGTGTATTTTCAGTTGTCTTCAAATAAGACAGAAAAAATGGTTCTTTTTTATTTTTATGTCAATCACAGGGCTTGAACTCTGGGTCTGGGCACTGTCCCTGAATTCTTCAACTCAAGGTGAGCACTCTACCACTTGAGCCACAGCGCCACTTCCAGTTTTCTGGTGGTTTATTGGAGATAAGACTTTCCTGCCCCAGTTGGCTTTGAACTGTGATCCTCAGATCTCAGCCTCCTGAGTAGCTAGGATTACAGACGTGAGCCACTGCCCCCAGCAACAATGGTTCTTTGTCATGATTCTGAGATGGTCCTGTAGGAGTAGATGGGCCAGAGGGAGAGGAGATAAATGAAGAATCTTATCTACAAAGGAAATGCCTAATTCTGCCAGGTGAAAGGCTGAGCTCTTCCTATGAACTATAAGCCAGAGCCTAGCAATAGAAAGCATAGCAACTGCTGGAGCAACTGGAAAAAAAATGCATTTTACTGGTAAGAAAATCAGTTCTCAGTTAAAGCACATGTCAGTTTGTGTATCCATCTCCACTTCCTGGTAGATGTTATATTTCACTTTTCTTTTTTCTATGTTATTTGACAGGATCTCAATTCTAAATCATACTTTTAAAAATTAAGGCTGCTCTACTCCAAAATAAATCTTTAATAGTCATATTATTTTAGACATGCATCTCACATTTTGATATGTTGAAAGTCTGATCAGTTTCCTATGCCATTATTATCAGAATATACTCGTTCAACTAATTTCAAGTGTTCCATGGATAGAAATATGAACTTTGTAAGAATTGGTATCATCCTACATATGTAATACTTATTAATAAATACCTTAAGGAGTCTGTAAAAATGTCATCCATAAATCAGATTAAAACTGAGGCCACAAGTCAGTGATTAATGCCTGTAATCCTAGCTACTCAGGAGGCTGATAATGGACGAAGAACCACAAGGCCAACCTAGCTATCAAAATCCTTTAGACAGACAAAAAAAATCAGGGATGGAAATACGGTGCAAGGGATAGAGTGCTAGCCTAGCAATTATGAGTTCCAAGGGGAAAAGAACCCTTAGGAAGGATGTTAGGGAGTCTGAATGATTGTCATCCTATTCAGCAACCATGTACTAGTGAGTACTTACAATCTGACAAGGACTTTGTGATAAGCATTGGACTTAGTACTTTGTGCAGATCATTTTTTGTACAGTGGCCTAAAATGTTTCCATTTCATCTCATAAGCAAGGAATAAATGTAAGTTAGAAAAAATACAATTTGATTCATGTCATATATAGCTCAAATTGAAGAGGCAAGAATTAGACCTGGGCAATTTTTTGTGGTGACATTATTGACACTCACAGTGTTTAGTGACATATGTGTTTAATGTTTATGACTTGAGGAGTTTAGACATAATTATGCAACCATGAACCCATCACCACATTATATGCCATTAACATATCCATTATAACCCAATGTGCTCTTATCACAAAAGAAATACTTGAAATATATATAAGGTAGAGTAAAACTTTAATATTTGTTCAAGGTAGAGATTAAGAAAAACAATAATATTTCCATATTTTCAGCAATTTGAGGCAGAGATTCTATACAAGTAGTTTAGTTCACAATGCATATATGTAGAAGTTTATCTATCTATCTATATATCTATCTATCTTGCCAGTCCTGGGACTTGAACTCAGGGTTGGGCACTGTCCCTAAGTGTCTCTTCTGCTCAAAGCTAGCACTCTACCACTTGAGGCACAGCACCACTTCTGGCCTTTTCTGTTTATGTGGTACTGAGGAATCGAACCCATTGCTTCATGCATGCTAGACAAGCATTCTACCACTAAGCCACACAGGTACTATCTATGTTCTATTGTTGAGGCAATTAAGTGTTGAATATTGACAAAATTCTGAAGTGATACAACTAGGAAACTCTAAATGCAGACAGAAGGTAACACTTTAACAACTGTATTCTGTTGTGACATTAAAGGGAGAGAGGCTATTTCTGATTAAAGGGGTTATCCATTGCACTTGTACAATTACCTGATAATACTGCATCTAGTGAACAAATAGAATTCTCTTATAGAGAGACCTAAAAACTGTCTTTATAAAATATTACATTTAAGATATTTTACTTTAGCAGAAAATATAATGAAATTAATATCTGTAGTCACAAAATTACTTGTCTTTATATATACATATATGTCTTTATATAGACATATATGTACAATATATACATATATAATATTTATATATACATATATATGTAGCATACATGCATCTTTGATTACATAAGTCAATCATGTTCCATTATAGTTTGTATTATAGTTTGTAATACATAATACAAACATTGGGGCAAAAATACAGAGCTGAGATCATCAGTTAAATCTTTTGGATTGATGGGACATCATGCTATGACAAGTTACAGACTAAAGGATTGAAGACATCTTCTTCTTGTAGACAAAAATAAGCGATTGCATTAAATTATAGTAAATGATAATAAAAAACTTCTTTTTGCTATTGAAATTGGTCTACTGAAATGCTACCTGATTACTACTCCAAAATAATGGAATATTCATATTCAATCTCCCACCAGCTCCAGAATGCTTATTCATTTTCCTGCTGGCATCTACTTGAGTATAAACTAATAGCAGTTGCTAGGGTAGAAAACCAATTGAATAACTAGAGCACACTACAGCTTTTGAAGAAAGAAATTGTCCCATGTACATACTTTAAGAAAAGCTACTGTTTAAGTATAATATTCTCCTGTACCTATTTTTATTTATTTTTAAAATTTTATTTTATTGTGAAGATGCTGTACAGAGGGGTTACGGTTACATGAGTAAGGCAATGAGAACATTTCTTGTTACGCATTACCCCTTCCCTTGCTATTCTCCCACTATTCCTTCCCTCCCCCTCCTCCTGTACTCCTCCCCCTCCTGCCCTAAGTTGTAAAGTTCATTTCCAATATACTGTCTTGTGAGCATCCTTGTTGCAATGGGTTATCCCAGGTCCTTGTTTCAGCATTTTGTTATTCCTCTTTCCCTCTCCAAATTAGACAAATGTATAGACAAGATGTAGGGTACCCAAATCAAGTACAGTGACAACAGGGGATATACCATAGGGGGAAGAGCATACAAAGGAAACCAAAAAAAACACATAGTACATTAAAAACAACAACAAGGAAATACATCTTGTGTCCATATCCATAGTACATTAAAAACAACAACAAGGAAATACATCTTGTGTCCATATCTTGGGGTTCATTTCACTTAGCATCATCTTATTTGGTTATATGTCCTGTACCTGTTTTTAAAAACCCCTTTGGAAAATATAGTTATTTCATGAGGTCAAGGAACACAAGAAGAAATATTGGAATATTCATGCTACTGTAAGATGGAATATTTATAGGACATTACAAAGGATTTTATTTACTTTGAAAAATGGGAACAATTATCTAACTAGACATCTTTCCAAGAAATGATCCCTTGACAAAATCACTATCATCTCTGCCTCTAGGGTATTGACTTCCTGGGGTGATGGGTGAATTGAATTCAAATGATCTTACTTGTTCTGTCATAACAACTTGAACAACTGTAGGGTAAAGAATTGTAAAAAAAAAAAAAATGTGTATTTTGAAATGATAGAAGGAAAAAGGCCATATTCCCAAGAAGGTTTTGGCAGAGTCTACTAAGTCTTCCTCTGCCTGCTAGCTGAAATTTAAATTCAGACGAATCACTGAAAAAAAATAGCAATTTTTTATATTATTTTAGGCGATTAAAAAATGGATCTTTTTCAGAACTTTCTATCATTTAGGTATTCGTATTGACATAAAGACCTGTTTCCTCAGTCAATATACCTACTTTTTGGTGAAACTGTGTATTCACATGTCAACCCTCAAATTTTAACTGTGCCATGGAAGCCAGAATTCACATTTATTTCACATAATTCTCAAATTAAAAGTGTACAAACAAATCACTTTCCAGACAGAGGATGCCAAGAACCTTCACTTTGAAAAGCAGATACTTCAATTCACCCTGTTCTCTTTAGTAAAATCCAGCAGGTGTTACAAGTATCTTGACCATAAAGAAAAATTAGGCCACCAGTGGCTGGCTTGATTTAAAATTCTTATTCTACATATATAAGTGATTAGAGAGCACATCGATAATTTAGCAAATGTATGCATGTATGCACTGGTATGTTCACTCATGTGCGTATTGTATGTGTGCTCAGGCATAGGAACAAAATGCATGGGATCACAATTGTATTTGTAGCAGTATTTCCTCAATACATTTTATCGTACAGAAATAAGTCACTATTAAGTAAAATAGCCTATACATTCCATAAGCTTAAATTTGTTTTATTACTATGCAAAGCCTGGAACAGAAACCGTTCAGCAAATATTTGTTCGTGACACATTAGGGATTAGTATATTATCTGAAGACACCTTTCTATAGAAGATGAATATTGAATCAAAGACCATAATAGTACTTTGCAAAAAAAGAGAAGCTGAGTTTTATTTTATTTCATGGATGGTTTCTCCAAAAGCCTCCCAACAAGGATTCTAATTAGCAAATAAACTAGTAAAGCAGTTTGCATGTGTTTCACAAATGTGTTCATTTAACAAAGGGCAGTAGTAGGGGCTGGGGAAGAATTTCTGTACATGTGTCTCCCCAACTTGACTAAGTAGTCAGAGGACAGGTAGTAAACCAGGAAGACTACAAACAATAGCATGTAAAATAATAAGAATAACAACAAAATCATATGCTGCCACCCAGAACAGGGTGGTAATTAAATTTGCTGGGCCAGAAAATTTACTTTGGGGATTAATATCACTTTTTTGACAATTTAATCTATTTCAGTAAAAATACAAATCCATATTATCTTTCTGTCTTATCTAACATCCTTACTCCAAACCCTTCTTACAAAAGGAGATATTACTTATAAGTCTAAATTTGTGTCTTAAAACGACTTTACCACAATGATTTTAGCTTTCTTTTCTCTCCAAAATTATATTCAAATAAGCCAAAGTAAAATTAATTTCTCAAATATGGGAAAAATAAAACTAGATCATGGATGAACACATTTCCTTCACATGAGAAAGTCACACTGAAATAGTAGGGTTTAGACATGATTTGTTTCTTCTGCACTATTAGGGAGATTATAATTCAATTGACTTCTTTCTACACTCACATTCCTGCTGAATGCAGGAAGAATAGAATTCTGTGCTTCTACCACTTCCCTTAAGTGTGCCTTTGAATTCTCTGTTCTACTTTTGATCTTGCTTCCCATTCAGTGATCTGTTTCCAAAAGGAGTGTCTGTGGTTTTCTATGAAGTCCTAAAGTGGGAGAAAGTCTGACTAATTGTGGACAATGGGTACATTTTCCCAACATGAACTATGACCTCCTCTTTGTTGTTTTTGTCATTGTTTTAGATATATTAGCAAAATTGTCATTTATATTTATACTTGATTGATTCCTCTTTTAAAATTGCTTCAAAAATTAATAGTAGTGAAGGTGGTTCATTTAAACACCCTGAAAGTTTATCCTTCTAGAGTATGCAATAAATATTTATGCCATAAAATGTTATTCAGAGCTGGGTGCTGATGGCTCATGTGTGTAATCCTAGCCACTCAGGGGGCTAAGATCTAAGGATTGTGGTTCAAATTCAGCCCAGACAGGAAAATCCAAAGGCTCTTATCTCCAGTAATCACTAAAATGTGGGAAGCGGAGCTGTGGCTCATGTGGTAAAGTGCTAGCCTTGAACACAAAAACTCAGGGACAGCACCAAGGCTCTGTCTGAGTTCAAGCCCTTAGATTGCCACACATTCACGTGCGCATGCACACACACACACACACACACACACACACATACACACACACAAAGTGAATGATCAAAATTAATATAAAAACTGAGTAATGATGTCATTAGTGTCTAGGAAGTATTAATTTTCTGCCTTCTCCAAGGAAGAAATGGGTTACCCCTCCAATTTTACTAGACAAATAAATGAATATTCTAAAATCTTCTAGTTGTACCAATTCTAGTTATTATGGATTTAAGGCTAAACTAGGACAACTTCTGAAACTAATTAGCTTAAGCACATATTATCTATGTTTTTGGGTTGGTGAAATCATTCTTCTATGTTGAATCACCTCCCTTGCAGCCAATAATTTCATCATTGCAAAAAAGAATATTTTATATATTTATGTATGAGGGAAAATGTATGTGGATTGACTCACAAGAAAGCAAAACATTACAGTAGCAAACTTCAGGTATTTTCTTAATTTAGCTTATTTGCAAGGTATTGGCTTACTACAATAATTATCATAACTAAATATTCTTTTTCCTTTTGTCTGGCCTTGAAAAAAGTGATGTTCCTGAGTAGTATTGCTTAATTTTTACAGTACTTTTTTGACACTTCAGGTTTAGATTTGGTGAATTTATTGACTCCCAAATGGTGACTTGAAACCTACCTTATTCAAAATGCATAGACGTAGTAGAATATGAATAGTACATGTGATAACACATCATAAAAATGTATTTTTCAAATGAAGATATAAAGCTTAGGTAGTTTTACATTGCTTTAACATTATGTCTTATCTTTAAAAATACTTATACTGTAAATTGCTTTAAAAGTCATTTATACCATATTGTATGTGTGAACAAATTATAGCATATTAAATATTTCCTATTTTTAGATAGCTGTTTTTTTTCTTTTTTTAACAACGGAGTTATAATGACAAAATATACATAGTCACCTGTAATGTACACCTATATTTTTAGGATAAAGTTTAAGGTTTAAAACTCTAATATTATTGAAAGCCATTTATGGATACTGACAAGTATACAGTTATCTAACTCTGTTTTAGTTATTCCGTGTATTTCTTGATTGAGTTAGTCCAAAAAA
This sequence comes from Dipodomys ordii, assembly GCF_000151885.1. Lineage (NCBI taxonomy): Eukaryota > Metazoa > Chordata > Mammalia > Rodentia > Heteromyidae > Dipodomys > Dipodomys ordii. Next base: position 7,766,981 of record NW_012267283.1, on the reverse strand, counting down.
CATTGATTATGTCAATTTTAGATATATATAACTCTAACGGCGGACAAAAAGTAATTAGGCTGTTAAACCCTGTAATTTAGTTCTTTTAACTTATTCATAGAGTTTTAGGATAGTTTCATTCTCACAAATGAAAAAGAATTTTAGATGAGCCTACTTTTAAGTGTCACTTGATGTCTGTTCAGATTTAGTCACTACATTTACTCAAGTAACTATGAAAACACAATTGTTACTAGTGCATACTATTCCATGTTACTACCAATGGCCCTTTTGAAGAGTGAAATTATTTCTAGCCTATTTCATAATAAGTTATGGATTATTTTAAAGCTGATCACTTATATTAGCACGCTATTAAGAATTTGTTACTATTTATCACATATTGTTGTACTGTTATTTCCATAGTGTCTTACTGATTTGAGAATAGGTGGGTATATTTTTCTTTCTTAAGGGATTTAAGTCATGTGAATCAGTGTTTTGAAGTCTTCACACTTTGTGAACCAGTGGAACAGAAAGAACACAGCTGAAACTTCTGTAACTCTATCTAAAGTTATTGAGAAATAATAACTATTTCCCACTTGAATTACATTGCCAGCACAAGTTAAAAAAATCAATGGTATATTTGAGTGGAATACTTTATACTTGTTCATTTTCATTGATTATTTTTACTCATTAATTTTTACTTGATACATAAATATGAAATGTATTTATGGGATTCCATACATACATACATACACTATGTAATTTCAAATCAGGCTAAATATACATGTACTCTCCAATGTCAATCATTTCTCTATAGTGAAATCATTCAACTTCCTTTTTGTTAGATTTCTTGAAATAAACATTTTATCATTATTTGAAGAATTTCACACCAGAAATTCTTCACCTTATTGAACCAAAGTCTAATAAACAGTGCTTAATCTTTCCCCTTTTTTTCCCTACTTACTTTCCAAGTCTTCTGTGAAATAAGTAGCATCAGCTGGGCGCCGGTGGCTCACGCCTGTAATCCTAGCTACTCAGGAAGCTGAGATCTGAGGATCATGGTTCAAAGACAGCCCGGGCAGGAAAGTCAGTGAAACTCTTATCTCCAATAAAAACGACCAGAAAACTGGAAGTGGCGCTGTAGCTCAAGTGGTAGAGCACTCACCTTCAACTGAAGAGCTGAGGGACAGCGCCCAGTCCCAGAGTTCAAGCCCCATGACAGACAAAAATTAAATAAGTAGCATCTTTTGAAACTGACAACCATTTATAAATAATAAACATTACATTAGAAAGAAATGGTTAGTTTTTAAGGGGATCAGTATTCTTTAAAATTGTTACTTTTAGTATTAAAATTCCCAACAGTTTGCTAATGACTGTTGCAAACAAGGTAGTATTTTGCCAGTGTTTTAATAAGTTCATAAATTTAGGTTATATGTCCCAAAACAAAGAGAATTATGTGTAATTATCTCAATCTTTGTGTGTATTTTATTTATCCTGAATACTATAGTATTCAAAACTATGAATTGTTTGTATCATATAATTAATACATAATTTAACTTTTATTTATTGTTATAGACTAAACCCACACTTAATTAGACTGCAATTAACCCTATACTTTTAATATATTGGATAGTTAGAAAATACATTGGTCATTGCACATTTCATTCTTTAAAGATAAGCTTCTATCTGGGTAATTAGATGGGTAATTGATTTAATGGATTCTACACTAACAAAATTAAAGACCTTTGTGCTCTCAATTTCTTTAAACATAACACACAGAAGAGAAAATCTAGCAACCAGGGACAAAAGTATTCTGTTTTCACATAATAGCAGTAGCTAGTTCTTTACTGTTGTTATCTTCCAGTCATTATTTAATATACATGAAACATATCAACATAACTCTAAACACTGAAACATTACATAATCTATATCATGTAAATGGTATAGTCAGGATTCATGTCCAGGTAATTACACTCAGCAATCTATTCCACTAAAATCATTCGAGATATTGCATTGTCTTATATCCAATACACCATAAGAAGAGACATGAGAAAATATATTAAGACAGTCCGAGGCTCAAGATAAAATTCTTACTATCAGCAGCTTCATCTAATATGCACTGTAGATTTTTAGAGTATAGAGAAATTTTGAATTCATTATCACATATAAGGCTCAAATAATCTTATAATTATTATGACTCCTATCTTAATAAAACTTATAACTGGGATTTGGGAAGGCTCACTCCAGAATAATAGCTCAAACTCTGTACCAATGTCTCTCTTTATTAAACACAGAAAGTTCCTGAGACTAAATATTCTGTAAGTCATAGCCTCAAATATCCCTAGGTCTTGTAAAATAAAGAACAGTCACCATGAATTAAATTCAATTTTTTGTATCATATTTATTTTATACAAAAATTACCTAAATAGAATATTACTATATTATGGCTGAATCTAGGCTCCATTTTTAGTATTAATGGAAGTATATTTATTTTCATCATTTTCCCATGAAGGTTGGAAATTTATAAATTAAGCTCTTCTATGATTTATAACTATTAAGTAAAACTGTATCTTAGTTATTTCATAGAAGATAAGATGGTAAAAAGCTGGCACCTGTAATCCTAGCTACTCAGGGGACTGAGATCTGTTGGGGCAGGAAAGTCTGTGAGACTCTTCTCTCTAATTAACCACCAGAAAACCTAAAGTGGCACTGTGGTTCAAATGGTAGAGAACTTGCCTTGAGCTGAACAGCTCAGGGACAGAACCAAGGCCCAGAGTTCAAGCCCCATGACCAACAAATAAAAGAAAGATGGTGTTGTATACTTTTGTTATTATAGTATCCAATGTGTCAAATAACCACAAAACACAGACAAAAATATGAAAAGGAAATTTTATGTTATTGACTAGAAAGTTTATATGAGAAAACTAATTAAAAGAGTTCAGGCCATTTATAATTGTTATTGCAAATAGCGAAATTTAAAAACCTTTGCCAGAGGAGGCAACAATGCTTGATAAGAAATGTACTCATTACCTTGCTCATGTAATTGTAACCCCTCTGTATGGTATTTCCACAATTAAAAAACTTATTAATAATAAAAAAAACCTTTGCCATCTTAAGCGAGTTTATATTCAATGTTAGAGCTAATAATTTCCACTCAAATAATTTTGAAATGAACTTTATGCAAATTAATCTATTTTAATGTGAAGATTTTAGGCAATTTACACTTACAATAATTATTAATATAACCACATTATCTGGCTTTCTATGATTATTGCATATCTTTGCACTAGAAAGACTAATAACTTTATTTGACAACATAGTAAAAAGAGGGTGAAAGATTCTGAAGGTTTGGAAAGACCCTGAAAAATATATATTTATTTTATTCAAGCAATAATGAATAGCATGAACAAAGAGAACTAATACAGTAAGACCCATAATCTTTAAAGATATTCCAGTTTCGGTTAGCTTATCACGCAGAAAGCACAAGTGCATCAGCAGTGCCTTCTCTGAACTCTAGATTCAGAAAAGAATACAGTTTTTCAGAAAGGAAAATTTATGTTCAAGATAAAATAAAAGAGTAAGTAGCAGATGGAAAGCTGAAATTCATTCCTTTGTCCACAGAGGGTAATATTTCTTGCTTGTAAAATATAATAAAATTGGATGTGGATGGCCATTGTTGCTTGGGCTTTACTGCCTCATGATTTTGTTGGAAATGGTGCAGATTTCCTTTTATGCCATCAGTTCTCTTTCTTTCTGCTCTTAGAATTTCTTTGCTGTCTTCCTAGTATACGCTCATTTATAGACAATATGAGCATAACATCTTCTGATGACTCTCAGAGACTGAGTCTCAAATGTCAAATACAATTCCATTATTAAATCTGACTTTTAAACTTAATAACTGTATATTCTTACCCTTATAAAATAGTCAACTGAAATTTCAATTACAGCTCATTAAAACAGCTATATCTTTAATTTTAGTGTGCATTCTTCTACTCTTCTATTCTCATAGCATGTGTACTGACCACATAGCATTTCCAAAACATTTATATCTAAAAGTATAATAGAATTTAGTCTTTATGTACTTATCATCTAGGTTATATGATATATTGTTGATTTTTTGAGAATTTTTGGAAGGTATGCTCACTATATTCTTTTATGCATTTATTTTATGCCAATAGTGATTCCAAATTTTTTCAAGTGTCTGGATGAAGCCAAGAATCCAGAGTAAATGGAAGTGCTCTGTCTCAAGCCAGGCCTGCCTTCCTACAAAGCCAGAGCACTTCAATCACCTTCCTGTACAATAGCTCTGTAGATTCCATTGCCAACTTGCAATCTGATCTTTAGCCAGTGTCTGTAAAATCTGAAAAATAACACTTAGTTCCTATGTAGTTTCTTTTAAGTATTACCCCATGACCCTTTTACTCATGATAGAAAGATTTCATTTTACTTTTCTTCCTGATATTCTTTCTCTCTTCCTCATAATTCTATCATTTGCAAAACATAAAAAGTTTCTATCATTACGATTTTTACTATAATTAATAAATAAAATACTGGTGGAAATTATTTTAAGAGATAGTAAAGAAATAATCTGAACTAGAGAGCTCTAAGAAACTATGCTGAATGATCTCTAAATTATTTTGAGTCATTCTGACATTGGAAATATTCAAAATTGTAGGCACCAAACCACTATTGATGAACAATTTTTTACAAAACATTCATATATATTATCATAATTGTGAAGGTAAAGTACAGAGGGGTAACAGTTACAAAAGTCAGGTAGGGAGTATATTTCTTTTTGAACAGTGTCACATTGTCCCACTTTTTCTCCCATTTTTTCCCCTCTCGACTCCCCCACCCCTACAGGTTGTATAATTCATTTTCAACAGTTTCTAGTGAGTATTACTGATTTTGTCCCACAATTTTTGTGTTCCCCATCCCCTCCCCAAAGCAGATAAACTTACATACAAGATAAAAGTTACAGAAAACAAAAGCAGTAACAAAAACAAAAGCAGTAACAAAGCAGAAAGATAAAAGGCAACATGACAAAAAACCCTCTTGTTTCCATTTCTTAGTGTTCATTTTGATAAAAAATAATTTTATATGATCATAGGCACTTAGCTATTGAGCCTTTGTGATCCTCTCTTAAGAATATCCTCTTTTGGTCTCACTGTATGAATAGCTAGAGTCATGTGTAACTTATCATGTCCAAATGTATAGAATGAGTAATCTTTACTGTCAGTAAATTATATTCAAATTTTATTTCAGAAATAATCATTAATTTTTAATATTAATTAATATATATTATCCTAAAATACATTTAAAATAAAGGCAGTTTATCATAGCATTATACAAATGTTATGCTTCCAATAATTTCTCCTGATTTCCATCAAGATGAAAAATAGGTTAGCATAGTACATGGGTAAAAGAGAATGTGTAAATGAAATTTATTATTGCAATTAAAAAGAACTTAAGAAAAATTAATCTGCCATACATTAATGATGCAGATAATAGCATGTGCCTATAGTAATATCTCATAAGTGGACAATGAATTTTACTAAGTGTAATTGTATTTCCTTTATATGAACAAAACAATTTTCTATATGGGTATATATGCATTTCTACCTGGAAATCAGTATGCACATTAATAGTTTCTATGGATATTATACACACTAACTAACTTATCTCTGTTAAACTTACAGAGAAAAAGATTGAGGAAGGAAGAAGGGGAGAGAACTCAAAACAATTCACATTTAACTATCTGCAACCAACTGGCTTTATATGGTAAGGGGTTTGTCCGAGCTCAAAAATTTGTGAAGCATGGTATAACCCCTGTTTTCACTGTATTTGATGTCGGTGCCCTGCATCTTTTATATATACACTTCTCTAATTCGGGGAGGGGAAGGGAAAAAACAAAATGTTTAAATAAGGATACAGGTTGACCCATTGTAACAATGAGATGTACAAAACACTATGTTGAAAACGAACTTTACAACTTTGGTGGGGGAGGGGCGGGGGGAGCAGGGGGCAGGTAGTTGTGGAGGTGGGAGGGAAGGGATGGTAGGGGGAAAACAAAGGAGGAGGCAATAATGCTAAATAGAAAATGTACTCATTACCTTGCTCATGTATCTGTAACCCCTCTGTACAGCATGTTTATAATAAAGAAACAAAATGTGTGAAACAAAACTGATAGAACTGGAAGAAAAAATAGACAAATCCACAATGGTACTTGGAAACTATCTAACTTAGGTGTGTTTTATTTTTCCTTTCTTTTTTGGTACTGGGGATAAAATGCAGGACTTTGCACTTGTTAGGAACTACTTTGCCACTGAGCTACATCCCAGCCCAATGCTTCTCTCTTAATGTTTGATAAAAGATCTAGACAGAAAATTAGCAAGAACTCATGCTGACAAAATTAACTGATAGGTTCTAACCAATTTGAACTGACCCCTCCACCAAACAACTACAGAGGGTAGATACCAAGCACTCATTAAACATCTATCAAGGTAAACAATCTCCCCAAAGAAAGATATGGAGGAATTGGAATAGTTTCTGAGTACCTTCTTATAATCCAGTGGAATCAAACTAGGACTCAATAACACAAGACAGTAAAACAACACACATCTAACAGTCTTTGGGTCAAAGAAAACAGACATTTTAAGAGAAGTGAAAACATATATTGGCAAACCCTGAGGTCACTACTATAACTATAAGAGAGGGAAATGCCAGCACTAAACACACATATTAAATAGGAAAAATATCATATAGACAATCCAAGCTGCTATCGCCATAATTTAGAAAAAGAGGAAGAAAAGCCCAAAGAAAAGAAGCTATTATTCCTATATCAACAAATTGGAGAGATCTGAAACCAACAATTTATGAGACATCTGAACCGCCTTGAAAAAGAGCAGCAAGATAATCCCCAATCCAGTAGACGAAAAGAAATAATTAAAATTAAATCAGAACCAAATGAATTAGAATCCAAAAAAAATAGAAAGAATCAACCAACAAAGAGTTGGTTCTTCAAAAAAATTAACCAAATTGACAGGCCCTTAGCAAATCTTAACAGACAAAAAAGAGAACACACCCAAATAAACTCAGACATCAGAATGGAAACATCACTACAGAAACAACCAAGATTCAGAACATTGTAAGGGAATACTTCTCAAACCATTATGCTAATAAGTTTGAGAACCTGGCAGAAATAGATGATTTCCTAGTAAATATCCACATGCAGAAACTAAACTAAGATTAGTTAAACCATCTTAACAGGCCCATATTAAGCATTGAAATAGAAACAACAATAAGAGACCTCCCATCAAAGAAAAGCACAGGAACTGATGGATTTACAGAAGAATTCTACAAGGCCTTCAAAACAGAACTCACACCAATACTCCTCCAACTCTTCAATGAAATTGAAAGAGAAAGTTCACTACCAAACTCTTTCTATGAAGCCATCATAACTCTCAACTCAAAACCAGGCAGGGACTCATCAAAAAAAGAGAATTATAGACCATTTCTTGGATGAACATTGTGCAAAACTTCTCAACAAAATTTTGGCCAATAGCTTTCAACAATTCATCAAAAAATCATACACCATGATCAAATAGGATTCACTTCAGGGATGCAAAGCTGCTTCAATATGCACAAATCAATTAATATTATTCATCACATCAACAGGAGCAAGGATAAGAACCACATGGTTATCTCAATAGATGCAGAAAAAGCATTCAACAAGATCCAACACCCCTTTATGATGAAATACATAGGAATTAACTTAACCAAAGAAGTGAAGGATCTCTATGATGAAAACTTTAAAAACCTGAAAAAGGAAATCAAAACAGAACTTAGAAAGTGGAAAAACCTCCATGCTCCTGGATTGGAAGGACCAATGTTGTGAAAATGGCAATACTTCCCAAGGCTATCTACAAATTCAGTGTGATACCTATCAATATTCCAACCTCATTCTTCAAGGAAATAGAAGAGGCAATCCAAAAATTCATATGGAACAATAAAAGACCCCGAATAGCAAAAACAATCCTTAATGGAAAGTACAGTGCTGGAGGAATATCAATACCAAATTTCAAACTCTACTACAAGGCCATAGTAATCAAAACAGCTTGGTACTGGCACAAGAATAGACCTCAGGTCCAATGGAATAGAATCGAAAACCCAGAAATGAACCCACAGACTTATAACCATCTAATCTTCAATAAGGGAACTAAAACAATAAAATGGAAGAAAGACAGCCTCTTCAGTAAATGGTGCTGGCAAAATTGGTTAATCACCTGTAGAAAACTAAAGCTGGATCCTTAAATATCACCCTGCACCAGAATCAACTCCAAATGGATCAAAGTCCTTGGAGTCAAAGCAGACACCCTGAAAACATTACAGGATGGGATAGGAGAAACCCTTGGTCTCCTTTGCATAGGCTGAAACTTTCTTAATGGAGACCCAGAAACACAACAAATCAAAGATTGGACAAAGGTTGGACAAATGGGATTGAATGAAGCTGCAGAGCTTCTGCATGGTGAAGGACATACCTAGCAAGATCAATAGAAAGCCCATGGACTGGGAGAAACTCTCCACTAGCCATACAATGGACAAGGGTCTCATATCTAAAATTTAAATTAAATCCCCCAACAACAAATCCTTGAAGAATTGCCCAATAAATAAGTGGGCTAAAGACTTGAAACTTTTCTGGAGAGGAAATAAGAATGACCAGTAGACACATGAAGAAATGCTCAACCTCTCTAGCCATAAAAGAAATGCAAATCAAAACAACATTGAGCAGAGCCACCACTGCCCAGCCCAGCCCACACGCATCTCAACTGAACTCAGATTGCAGTGGCAACCAGCGACCTGCATTGCACAGAGACAGCAATGAGCTCCAGGGTGAGTACCCCGCAGGGGACAGTGTATCCCTCCTCAAGTGAGACTGGAGCTGGTGGGAACCCCCAGACCTTGACCCAGACCCCTAACCCAACACCTGGACTACAGGACCCACTAAAACTGGGAACTGTTCTAGAGCTCCACCAGCCCGTGGAGTACATCCAGCTGGCCAGGCTAGGTCAAGAGCACCCCTGGAAGGAAGCTTAAACACCCAAGCCAGGAACAGCGCCCATGGAAGAGCCAACAGTGGAAGAAATCAGAAATCTTCCAACAAGGAAAAGCCCAGGACCAGATGGATTCACAACGGAATCCCATAAGACCTTTAAAGAAGAACTAATACCCTTACTCCTCAGGCTCTTCAGAGAAGTAGAAAGGGAGGGAGCTACCCCAAACTCCTTCTACGATGCCAATATCACACTGATCCCCAAACCAGGCAAAGACCCAACAAAAAGAGAGAACTAGAGACCAATCACGTTGATGAACACAGATACAAAGATCCTTAGTAAAATTCTACCTAACAGAATCCAGAAACACATAAAAAAAAATCATACACTACGACCAGGTAGACTTCATCCCAGAAATTCAGGGATGATTTAACATACGTAAATCAATAAATGTAATCCAATACATCAACAGATCCAAGGTCAAGAAGCACATGATTATCTCCACTGATGCAGAAAAGGCTTTTGATAAGATACAACATTCATTCATGTTAAAAGCTCTGGAGAAAATAGGAATAGAAGGAACATTCCTTAAAACAATAAAAGCCATATATGACAGACCAACAGCCAATATTATACTTAATGGGGAAAAGCTAAAAACAATTCTCCTAAAATCAGGAACAAGGCAAGGATGCCCACTGTCTCCACTATTCTTCAATATAGCACTGTTCACAATCAGGCAAGAAAAAGACTTTAAAGGGATCCGCATCGGGAAAGAAGAAGTTAAACTATCCCTTTTTTTAGATGACATGATACTATACCTTCATGATACCCAAAACTCCATCCACAAACTCTTAAAAATGATAAATCACTTCAGCAAAGTAGCAGGATACAAAATCAACCCACAAAAATCAGTTGCCTTCATGTACAAGGACAATGTAGGAGCAGAGAGGGAAATAAAGGAAGCAACCTCATTCACAATAACCCCTCCAAAAATAAAATAGGAATTAACCTAACCAAAGCTTTAAAAGAACTATTTAATGAAAACTATATAAACATAAAGAAATTACAGAAGACACCAAGAAATGGAAAGACCTTCCATGCTCTTGGATAGGCATTCTTAATATAGTGAAAATGGCAATACTGCCAAAATTAATATACAAATTCAATGCAATTCCTATTAAAATCCCAATGATGTACATTTCTGAAATACAGAAAAATAGTCCAAAAATTCATATGGAACAACAAAAGACCTAGAATAGCCAAAATAATTCTAGACAAGAAAGACAACATGGGAGGGATCTCGATGCCGGACTTCAAACTCTACTATAGAGCCATAATAACAAAGACAGCATGGTACTGGCACAAAAACAGACCCGATGACCAATGGAATAGAATAGAAGATCCAGAAATAAAACCACATGCCTAGTCAGCTTATATTTGACAAAGGAGCTAAAGACATACAGTGGAAGAAACACAGCCTGTTCAACTACTGGTGCTGGGAAAACTGGGAGGCCACATGTAGAAAACTAAAAGTGGACCCCAGCCTATCACCATGCACCAACATCAACTCAAAATGGATTAAAGACCTTAACATCAAACCTGAATCTCTGAAACTACTACAGGACAGAGTAGGAGAGACACTTGAACTTACAGGCACAGGCAGGAACTTCCTGAATAGAGTTCCAGGGTCACAACAAATTGGAGAGAGTCTAGACAAATGGGACTAACTTAAAATAAAAAGTTTCAGTACAGCTAAAACTTTAGCAACCAAGCTAGAAAGACAACCAACTAATTGGGAAAAAATATTTACCAGCAATATATCAGACAAGGGGTTAATATCCAGTATATACAGGAACTCAAGAAATTAAACCCTCCCAATTACTAAATGGGCAAGGGAACTAAAGAGAGACTTCTCAGAAAAAAAAAGATAAAAAAGCAAAGAAACACATAAGGAAATGTTCACAATCCCTGGTTGTGAAAAAAATGCAAATAAAGACAACCCTAAGATACCACCTTACCCCAGTCAGAATGGCCCACATCCTAAAGTCAGCCAACAACAAATGCTGGAGGGGATGCAGAGAAAGAGGAATCCTATTACACTGCTAATGGGAATGTACACTTATACAACCACTTTGGAAAGCAGTCTGGAGGGGCCTCAGAAAGCTAAATATTGACCTTCCTTATGACCCAGTCATACCACTTCTAGGCATCTATCCTGAACAACAGGAACAAATACACAAGGACACATATACCTCCAGGTTTATTGCAGCACTGTTCACAATAGCCAGGATATGGAAACAACCCAGATGTCCCACCACAGATGAATGGATCCAAAAATTGTGATATCTATACACAATGGAATATTATGCAGCCATTAGAAAGGACAAAATAGAGAGGTTTCTAGAAGATGAAATAATGACATTTGCAGTGGATGGAGCTAGAAGAAATCATTTTGAGCAAGGTAAGCCAAGAGCAAAGAGACAAACAGCACATGGTCTCCCTGATAAGTGGATGTTAAATCCAAAATGTAAGGTGATACGACAAAATTAATAAGATTTAAGAAACAAAGGACTTCCACTCATCTGGTCGAATCACTACTAAATAACCCCATGCTGCTGATCACATATATGGTGCACATATATGTGCACACTAGAGGGAAATCAGTAGGATGACACAGAACTAGAGGAAATCAGGAAAAACCATACAACAGCGGGACCCATCAGCTGCACTGGACACTGATCAAAATGAACTAAGCAACTCAGTGGCATCGATGTGAAGAAGGGAACAAGTGGGGAAGAGGGAACAGCTGAAGTTATGCAAAACAAAAGAAATGATCATATCACCCAATGTGGAAGAAATAACTGTATTGCAAAGCTCATTGAACTCATAAATGTTATAGACCATGATAGACAATTTGCCCAATGAAAGTTAGAATGTGTTTGTTACTTTAACTAATCCTTATCCCACAATACTGTAAAATTTGGGAAATTATGTAATCAATCACAATAAAGAATTTGAAAAATAAAACAAAAAAAACACCTCACCTCAGTTAGAACGGCTATAATAAAAAACTCTAATAACAACAGATGCTGGAAGGGATGTGGACAGAAGGGAACCTTACTACATTGTTGTTGGGAGTGTAATCTTGTTCAACCACTTTGGAAAGTAGTATGGAAACGCCTCAAAAGACTCCACATAGAGCTCCCCTATCACCCAGCAATCCTACTTTGGGGCCGAATGATCACAAACAAGACCTTACTAAAGCTACCAGCACAACTATGTTTATTGCAGCATTATTTACCATAGCTATGATATGGAACCAACCCAGATGCCCCTCAGTAGATGAATGGACCAAGAAAATGTGGTATATATACACAATGGAATTCTATGCTTCCATCTGAAAGAATGACATTGCCCCATTTGTTAGGAAATGGAAAGGCTTGGAATATATTAAGTGAAGAAATCCAGGCCCAAAGAAACACAGGTCCCATGGTTTCCCTTATCTGCAATAACTAGTATATATCTGAGACAAGCAGAAAAGGTCAGATAAGATGATATTAAACCAAATGAACCCCAAGATAAGGACACAGGTTTTTTCATGCTATTGCTTCTAATGTATTTGTAAGGTACCACGTGATATTTTTGTTGCTTTATATGTCCCTTCCCCACGGTATAACCCCTTTTCACTGTATTTGATGTTGGTATAATTTGGGGAGGGGAAGGGAAAAAACAAATTGTTTAAACAGGGTTACAGGTTGTCCCACTGCAACAATGAGATGTACAAGGGGGGGGTGTAAGTTGTGGAGAAAGGAAGGAAGGGATAGTAGGGGAAAAACAAAGGAGACAACAATGCTTGATAAGGAATGTACTCATTACCTTGCTCATGTACCTGTAACCCCTCCTCTGTACAGTATTCTCACAATAAAAACTTATTTAGGGGCTGGGAAGGTGGCTAAGTGGTAGAGCGCTTGCCTTGCATGCATGAGGCCCTGGGTTCGATTCCTCAGCACCACATAAGCAAAAAGAAAAAAGCCGGAAGTGGTGCTGTGGCTCAAGTGGTAGAGCGCTAGCCTTGAGCTGAAGAGTTCAGGCCCCACGACCGGACCCCCCGAAAAAAAAACATTTAAAAAAGTATTATTGTGTAAAGAACTGCATAAAATTGAAAACAACGGGGAAATAGAGAAAAATTAATAAAAATCTTTAATTATATGTAAAAATAGGTAAAATGAATCTCCTATAAAAAAGGAGAGCCAGAGACAGACAGATGGGGGTGGGGTGGGAGGGATTATATCAATAATGTATCAGGGTATGTTACAAGCAATCTGCAAGGATCAAAATAAATGAAAGATCTTTATTTTGATTACAACTGATTAAGCAGTAATGTTTTTTTTTTCCTAAGTAGTCTTATTTAGAACAATGCAAGACAAGAGACAAATGACCCTATCTCTGGACACCAAAACAATTGATCTCTAGTAGTCCTTAGGGCAAGCTTAATGGGGCAGTCAGTAGGACTCTGCTATGTGATACACTTGAACTTTTAAATTCATAAGGGAGTAAGGAATAGTATTTATAATATTTATATGCCAGATACTTACACAAATGCTTGCCATTTAATCCTGACAACACTGGATCCTGTGGATACAATTTCTGGAAAGGAAAGTCACTTCATAGATAATGGATAACGGATTAAGGATACTGCTCATTCACAGCTGGAAAGTTTAGAGAAGGAAGTGACAGATCAGGCTCATCTGAAAACATATTGGTATTTCATTTAGTGAGGGGATGACTATTATTCTTATTTCATCTTTTCTCATTTTCATTATCAACAAGGGTCCAACTTTTTAAAGAATATCCCTTGGCTTCATCATCATTTAGATCTTCCAATTTTTGTAGTTGATATCAAAATACAAGTATAAATGTTTGAATAATATAATTTTCCTAACATAATGTGAATATGAAAATAGCTCATTGCCTATAATTTAGAGAGAAGTTGCTACAATATTTATAGATTGTAGATTATGTTGTTTATAGATTAAACAGCAAGCAGACAGTATCAGGTGAGAATTCAAACCCAGGCAGTTGAAATCCAGATCCTTTTCTCTTAAATTTCTTTTTTGCTATATATATATATATATATATATATATATTGAATATTCTTAATTTAAATTTTATTGTACAGGTGATGATGTCAGGTAATGAGTACATTTCTTTTTGAACAGTGTTAAAACCCTTCCTCATTTTTTTCTCACTTTTTCCCCCCTCCCAAACCTTTCCCCTCGCAAAGTGGTAAAGTTTATTTCCAACCTAATGTCTAGTGAGAATCACTGAATTGGTTTGGATTACCTTTCTCAATGCCTTTTTTCTCCTTTTCAGTAATGAAATTATTGTTCAGTTCTGTTATTTACATTTTTGCTCATTAGCTTAATAATATTTTTAAGCATATGTTGTATCTGGCTGTCTAAGAAGCAAATAGGTATGGCAAGTTATTAAAAGCCTTTGAAAGGTAAATAACAAGACTGGGGATACAGAATTAGACAATGACACTAATAGAACCTTGATGCAAAGGAAATTAGAAGGAAGCTGGATTGGTCAGCAAGACCTCAAATGACATTGGCAGATCTAATCAAGGGTCAGATAATCCAATAGGGAGCTCTACAAAGTTTCTTTTTTAGAAGGACCCTAGTTACCACCACAATTAACCATTGACTGGGGTTATAAGTACAATCTTTGTTCAGATTCTGACTTGAATTCTGTAGACAAGAACAGCTGGAGATTAATTAATTTCACTGTTTGGGGCTAAATAGTAAGTTCTTTCTTGAGATTTGAGGAGGATACTGCATTTGCCAGCACAAATATTTTGAGCTGAAAATGGTGCTAATTGCTAGGCATTCAAAATTGAGCAACTGCAAGTATTTCTTTCTTTGGAAGATGTAGGCATTAGTAAACAATAGCAATCATAGATAAACTTTTGTGATCATAAGCAGATGCAATAGAAGATATAATGTCATCTAAGGACATTTAGTTTGATAATTTATCATAGTATAAATCTCAATAGCTTTTTTGTTTGTTTGAAAAAACACAAACTAGGTATAAATGAGTTTTTCAACCAGTATATATAGCACAATACAATCCTATTGCAATATGCATCAATGTTTTTGTAAAACTTGACAGAAGGCTTATTTTCTCTAGAGTGAAAGTTAAATCTGGTAGGATATAGAGGTCTTAGTAGGCAATATTTAGGATTTCTTAGCATTTTTTATAAAGCTCATATCATAAACCATTTTCTACATAATTAGCTATTCCTATTCCCTTTTAAATAAAGCTACATAATAGCTACTTAAAATGTTGTCAGACAATTAGATTTTATTTTATTTAACTTATTAATAGTTTTCAATACCTGTCATAGTCGTATTTTATCATGTGTGGAAACTATACACTAAATATCACAGAGTAATCATCAACGTGTATGATGTTTTTAGTTGTATGGGGTATTTCTCAACAAAATTGTAGCAAAGGACAATAACAGAAAGAGAATATCTATTTCTGCATGTCATCTTGCAGTCCTTTAGGGAAGAATGCTGCTATGTTTGCTTTTATTTATTGATTTTTTTATTGTAAAGGTGATGTGCAGAGGGGTTATAGTTACATAAGTAAGGTAATGAGTACATTTCTTTTTGAAGTGTTACCCCTCCCTCAGTTTCTCCTGCTTTGCCCACTCCCTCCCTTTCCTCCCAAGTTGTAAAGTTCATTTCCAACATAGTGTCTGGTGAGTATTACTGTTGCATTGGTTCACGCTTTGTCCCATTGTTTCTGTGCTTTTCTTTCCCTTCCACAGATCAGACAAACTTATACAAGACAAAGGGTACAGAAATCAAAAGCAGTGACAACAGGGAATAAACCAAAGGAGAGAAAACAAAGAATAGCGGAAAACAGTACAAAAAAATAAAACAACAATAAAAAAAAACCTCTTGTTTTTTAAAGATCCAGAAACACAACAAATCAAAGAAAGGCTGGACAAATGGGAATGTGTTTGTTTTTCAATTGTGCCCTCCTGGTGTGTTTCTGTGTGGACTGGTATGGGCTTCCCTTTTCAAAGTCACACTGGAGGATCATTGACCATAAGCACATTATCTCTCCATGCTCACCACTTAGCTTGGAACACATTTATAGAACTGCTCATGTGAGAAAACAGTTTGATTGTAAATCAATACTTGAAATTCAAAGCATGTGCTCTTTTGATTTGATTTGTGCTCATTGTTGAAGGTGTAGCTTCTCTCCGTGTTGTTCTCAGCATGTGTCTTTTGTCTGACAGGGATTTGGGCTGGTTGTGCTTCAGAACTAGCTACTTGGAAGGACAGACTGAATTGTTTTGAGAAGTTCCCTTTTGAGGATGACACATAGCCTTTAGTATATGGTAGACCACTCCTAAACATGTAATATGTTTAGAAAAATCCAGCCCTCTGTATTTGAGTTGTACAGCCACAGAACAACATATTATAAAGAGACACTCTATTGCATATATCATGTACAACATAATATGTTGGCATTTGTATGTAGGTGAGGTGATTAGTCAAAAAATTCATACATAATGATATTCTTGCACAAAAAACTCAATCTCTCTCACTCATTATAAATTCCTTTATTGAAATTTTTAATGAGTAATGTTTTCTAATATTGTTGTCAAAGAAGTAATTATTAAGAAAAGAAAGATCTCTCTCTCCCCATCTGTGAATTTTTTAATGAGATTATCTCTCTAGTTTTTCATGGTCAACTAGACTTCCATCTAAACAATCCCACTGCTCATTTTGCCTATCCTAAATTACAAATAAAAAAATAACATAGCTCTTATTTAACATTCTACTTTTTAAAAAATTGTGCTACTTTATTTTACCTTTGAGCAGAATAATAAACTGTATTTGAAATGCTTAATTGTGGTTTTGGAAAATTTAATTCTTAAAGTATTAGTTCCTGAAAATTAATTATCTTAAAAATCTTAATTATCAATTATTATCTTAATTATTCTCCCTCAGATCATATCTGAAAACATTGATTCTGACATAACATATTGGATGCTGTTTATTGTGTCAAAATAATTTATTTGCAAATATGTAAAAAAATCCTGTTAGCTAAAATGTTAATTAAAAACAATTTTCTAACATAATCCCTATACATTTTTAAAATAATTACTGGACTTCCTAAAGAAACTATCTATTTTCTTTGGTTACTGATTTCTTTTATAAAGTTGTTGTCGCATTATATAGTAGCTCTGCTGTGAGAAGCATATGATAGTGTTGTATATTTGGAGAATCCCTGGTTCCTCTTTTTCCTGGTCCTTTCCTCTCCCTGCACTTTTGGATACTATTTTGTGAAGTGAAGAAAAAGTTTGAAGGAACATATAATGAGGCTTAAAAATAATTTTGCTAGAATGAGAGGAGGGTGTAGGAAGAATAAGGAATTGCTTTAATTAGAATATTGGAGTATGTTATAGATCTGGAAGATAACAGTGTCCTAAATAATTGAGAAATGAGTGAAAGAAATGGACTAAGGTGATCATTTATTGGAAGAATAAAATTCTTGATTCATCTAAAGCATCAAATGTTGATAACAAGAAAATTTTCATGATATATTAAAGCCATACAACAAATCCATTCTTATTTTTCGACTCTGTTCTAAATTTACCTTGCTTAGGTCATTCTTTATTAATGTTCTATATCATTTTCTTGTTTGGATTTTAGGTATTTTTACATTTCAGAATGTATCTCAGTGTCTTTGTCATTTGTGACCACTATAATAAAGTGCCATAGATTGACTTATAAGTGAAAGAAAAACTATCTCATAATTCTGGAGACTGAAAAGTCCATGCATCAAGGTAAATATAATGTCTGGTGAGGTCCACTTTTTTCTATTCTCTCACTTTAAGTTCCTGTGATTAAAGGAAAGAGCTGTGTATCCCATGGGTTTTCTTTGTAAGTCTCTAATCCTATTCATGAGAGCTGTGCCTCATGACTTATTCATCTCCCAAGGATATTACTTCCAAATCCCATGACCTTGAGAATAAAGATTTTAACATCTGAAGTTTGTGGAGGTCATTGAGATAATAGCCTTCAGCTCGGCAGATATCTCAGAGTGTGTCTTTGCCAGACAGCGCTATGTACCAGATAGGAAGGGCACCCTTAGGCAACATAATGAACATAGGTGATAGGAGAAATCCACTGACATGTTGTCCTCTACAAACCTGGCCTCACAAACACAAGCTGAATATCACTCACTCTTTCAACTTTTTCAGTATTGATTCTGAATTAGAAGTAAGCAAACTACACATAATATTTTCCTAGTCATTATTTAAAAAAAATCAGCATTCACAGTCATAGGAGCCGGTAAACATGCTCTAAGGTTAAGACAACTTACCATAAAGCTAAGGCGGAAGGACCACAATTTCATTAGGATTGTGGATGGGTATTTTTGACAGTTGTACACTCAGCTTCTATCGGCCATATTCTATAATAGCAAGTTGTGGCCTCAATTATAGATAGTTGAGATGACATATACTATAAAAGAATATGTCATCTGGGAGGATATAAGCTTTCTTTGATTTATCTGTTCTAAAAATAAGTGATTCTATTTTTTCTTTGCCTCTGAAAGAGGCGATGGAGATTGCACATCCTTATGTTCCATGTGGAAAAACTCTCTACTTATATTATTGGCAATATTTCATAAATGACAATAATGACATTCCTGATTTAATTCAGATTATATTGTATATATTGGTGTCAAAGTTCCCATCATGTTAATTGATAGCATTGTTCCATCTTTGGTTAGGGGAGTTGATGCCTTCTTTGTTGTTGATCAGTATAATTATCTACCACATATTTATCTACACACATATTTATCATATCAATTATATATAGATATATCTCTATATCTAAATATAAACCTACATAAATATCTATAAATATTTATGTATAGATATCTATGTAGATTTAGAAATACACAGCTAAAACTTATTAAGATGGAATTTCAAATTAAAAGCATAGGGCCCACAAATATGACAGTAAAGAATGAAGAGAGTACAACTCTTAAATAACATAGAACTATAAGTGGCACATCCATATTCATGGTTCTATAAATGACAGAAAGGTGAGTAAAAATTGGCTAAGACAAAATGTCATGGAAGAGCTGCTTGGTATTGTCAGAAGCAGTTATTTTTATTGATAATCTGTCACTTGTAAGCAACATCACTGAGTTTGATTAAGTTTAATATAATGAATTGCTGCCCTTAAAACTTGGCCTTTCTAGCCTACATTACAAGATAGCAATAAAGACAGATGAAAATGGAGGTAATGGTACAGCTACACACATGAAGAGATATTCAACAGACCATCTGAAGCATATGAAGTGACCTGAAAATATCCACAGAAAGAGAAAGCATCAACCTAACCACACAATGGGAAGTTTTAAGCATAAGAACTAGTGGATAGCACTATCAATCATATAAATTGAGAGATTATCCCTGAGTATGTGCGGATAATCTTCTTATTACATTTTTATCTCAAATTAGACCAGAAGATATCAAGTCACGTTCAGTTTTATTGGAATTTTAATAGAGAACGCTGTAAATTGAAATGGACTGCAGTCAAACCAACAAAAACAAACTAGTTAAAGTGTCTCAGGGATCAAAAATGGGACATAAGGCTATGAAGTAGTCCTTTAAGTGAATAAAATAACCCTATTGTTTAGCAACAGAACACTACTTTTCTCAGGGAAATGATATTCTTAGGAAAAGTTTACAGTTACATGAGAAATTCCATTTTAATACATCTTAAACACTGATGCTTGCATAGCAGTAAATAAATTAGCATGGTTTAGCAAGCTAGCAAGTTGGCATGGCGATACAATTACTTTTGTTTCAAAAATCCTGAGGAGGTAAACTCGTTGTTACTCTTAGAAAACAATGAAACTGCATTTGTGGCTTAGGATAAGTAGAGCTGAGAGGGAAAGTTCTGGCAAAGGAAGTGACTCTTTGTGGAGAGATTATGCTTTTTGTCAACTTAAAAATTACATTAGTTAATTCACATTTGCTGGCTTCAATGTGATTCTAAGAAAATTTAATTGATTTTTAAGTCAAAGTAACAAAAAATAACTAAACTGTCTAAGGTATCAAGAAAATGACAATGAATTAGTAACGTAAGTTATTATCCTCATAGGATAGAGGTTAATTACAGAAAACATGAATCACTGAAACAAGAAATAAGCATATTTATTACTGATGCTACTTGTTAATGGAGTAACATGATGTTTTGAAATATGTATACCTTGTAAACTTTTATTTTAGTGATTGATTCCAATGTACACTCTGGTTATAAGATCGGTTCCTTGCACCTCCCACTGTTGTCTCCATTTATAAAGATGGAGAAAGATAAGAAGAAAATGTAAAAAGACAAAGAGAAAGGTCTCTTTAATCATTATTGTAGTCAGTACCAACCACAGGCTCCATGTTGGCCTCACATAGGAGCCAGTAGTATGACATTGTATTTTCAGAAAGAAAGAGCTGTTAGGGAAACTCCACATTCAAAGAGATTGGAGGTATATTCAAAACTGTCTTCCTAAATGGTGGATGGACAAGGAATTTAACCACTTAGGGTTAGGGCAATTGTAGAGCAGAAGGTTTGTAACTCAGAGATTTGGTGGAAAAGACTCCACAGGGTGTATGGGTCCTGCTGGAACTTGTGGTTAATTCTGCTAACTTCTGCAGCTGTGGAGGTCAGCCCTCACTTTGAATCTAGGTCTACTGATAAAAGGAGCTCCTTCCCCAGGTTGCACTCAACAGAGGTTTTTATTTCACTGAGCTCTCAAGCATACTTTAAATCAAATATTTAGGTTCTTAATCCTGAATTCTCCTTGCACAGAATTTAGACATCAAAAAATGTTGGTTTTTAATGGCTCAGGTTCGTAATCGAAAGTGTTATTGGGATCACCACATTTTCAGTTTATTCATGTTATAAGTGGCAAAATTAAAATGTCATGAGAAAACGTGCAAGACATTTTAATCAATCGAGTCCTCTGTAACCTTCAGTTTTTAAGCGATTAAATACATTTTATATGGTTTCAAGATGTTCTTCAGATAACTTTTCCTCCATTAATGTGATCGTCTATTGATAAACAGTGTGGTTTTTAAAACACATTTCCATTATAAACTTATCCTGAAAAAATTATGGACATGAAAACTCAATCAATAGAAAGTGTTTTTAAAATTTGCTTGTAAAATATTTGAGACAGCTTGTGGGTTATGCCCTTAGTTGTTTAAGATTAGAACAAGCTATGCTTTTTAAAAATGTTTATTATTTTTCTTTATGATGCTTTCATTAATATGAAGTTAATAGTTCATAAATGCTCCAATTTACTAAATTGCTTTAAGCATAAATACCAAGACAAAGCCAGAAAATGTACCATTTATTTCCATATCAGAGAAGGAGTATTAGCTAAAAATAAAGTATTTAAATATTGATTAAGTTAGTGATTTCTGGCCTTATATAAAACTTTTACAACTTTATCTAATGTGTTATACAGAGTCAACATAGTAGTTAATAGAGGACAATTTCAGAAAATTCTAAAACTTGAGGGTTCTCAAATGTTCACTATTACTTCACCAGTAATCACCTTTCCATATTCTTTCAGTATTCTTTCAAAATACTGAAGCTCTGTGAGGGAGTATATATTTTGCTGTCCAAATCTCCTAGGTGTCATGTAATTTGTTTACTAATGTCAGAGGTCAGAAGTACAGAGAACTTAAACTTTGAGTGATGCTTGAAATGAAACTGAAAGAAAGTCATAATTTATTATGGCAAAAGAGAAGATTAAATGAAGGTGCATGAGCAGGACTAGGGATGTAGTTAAGTGATACAGTTGCTTGCCTGTCAAGCTCTATCCTGAGCAACATTGAGATAGATGAGAGAGAGGAGAGAGAGAGAGAGAGAGAGAGAATTAGAGAAGGAAAGAGAAAGGGAGAAGATGATTGAAGAGTATATGTGCAAGAATCATTTCCTAGCCATAAAATACCAAACAAAAATTAAAAAGTAATCTGTACAAAGTGGTATTTTGATAGACATATACATTATACAATTGCTGATCTCATGAATAACAGCACAAAATGACCTGTGTTCAAATGCTAACTATAAATTCAGTATAGAATAGTGGCTTGCCAAATGGGACTAATGGGCCAAATTTGGCTCATATTTTATATGACCCATGAGTTTAGAAACTGATGTCTTTTAATATATATATATATATATATATATATTAAAACGACTAACAAAATTTAAAGAATATTTCATGACCTAATTAAGTCTTTACCATTTATGATGATATGGTGATAAAATGGCACTAATACTACATAGAATTCAGGGACTTAAACTAGTTACACTATTCAATATTTGCTCCTTTAGAAAAAAGTTGCTGAACTCTATTGATTTGTGTTCATCTTTCAAAAGAGTGAAGTTTAGCTGATACAAAGAGCCAGACAGAATGTTTCTGAAGCTAACAGCCAAGTAAAATATTGAATTTCCTGTTGTGCTTTTTTCTTTCTTTTAGTGTTACTTGGTATTGAATTCAGAGCCTTGTGCTTGCTAGCTAGGTAATCTACCATTTGAACCATGACCCCAGCTCCCTTATGTATGAGTTGTTTTTAAGGTAGGGTCTCACTTTATATTTTGGATTGCCTGGGCTGTGATCCTATTTGTGCTTATCCCAAGTTGCTGGGAATGGCAGACAGGCAAATGCCATTCTGCTTTTTTTCTTGAACAAGCCTTACAAACTCCTTTTTGCTTAGGCTGGCCTCAAAGCACGATCTTCTGCTCTCCTCTATTCAAAGTACTTATGGTAACAGGCTTGAGTCACTATACCTAACTTTTTAACAGTTGAAGAGTATATCATTTCCCTTGAATATTGGGAAACACCTATTTTAATCAATCTGACCTCATGTTTCCAAAAATCTTTTTGTTCATTGTAGCCTGCTTTTCATAAGGAATAACAATTCTTTCTAGAAATTTACTGGTGACAATATTTTCCTGGATATTGAGACTCGTGTTGCTGAATTGGTAATCAACCATACCATCCATAGGGAAAAAATGTGGGATATCATATTGTAGAAGTATTTGTGCTAAATTTTTGCCCATTCACTTATGTATGTCAGTAGTGTGTGTTAAACTAACATTTTTCTATATTCCCCTCTTTATACTGGGGGAGGGAAGTAGAAGAATTAAACTTCAGTTCCTTGGGTGCATACAGATGAGGAAGAGTCAATCTTGCATAAATTGATACAATTACTTTACCTTCTTTTTTTTTCCACTCAGTATCTAGCTCTTTGGGGTGGGGGAGGGGAGGAGAAAGTAGCCTGTGAGAAGGGAAGGCATGCAAAGAACATTTGCTTTTAAGTTCTAACAACTACTTACTCATCTGAAATCAAATTTCAAAGGCTTTGTGCAGTGCTTTCTATTGTACAGCAAAGTCTTCTCTTCTGACCCCATTTATTTCAGATTAGAGAACTCCTTGACCTAGCAGCAGTAATTACATTGCCTTTGGCTCTAGTCAAGCTATCTTCTGTCTAGTGCCACACAAACAAACCTTGATCAACCTTCCTAGAGCAGCAATGCACTATTTGGCAGCTTGCTTCAATGCTACCTTTCCTTGCTCAGTTTTCCTGAGCATTTATGGGAGTGAGAGACCGATACTTCTTAGACCCTTGTGCATTATGGGAAGGAGCATAAATCAGATGCAAGGGAGGTTCACTCATCCTTTAACCTAATCATGAAGGCTTGGCTTTCCTATCCCAGAAAAATCACTTATCTGTTGGTAGTTTCCCTGTTTTAACTATGAATATCAACACCAGGAAATGGGTACTTGAAAGGGAGAGCAGACAAGCAAAGAGAGGGAGGGGTGAAAATCAGTCATAAAATTCAATGTATATTCTGTAGAATTAAGAAAATTGAGAGACGGGTAGGGTTGGAGAGATGAGGAAGAATGATGGAAAGGTGACATTGGTCAAGACTCCTTGCATTCCTATTCTGCTTTGTTGAATGGCAACTTCCTTGTACAACTCCTTAAAGATAAAAATAAATTAAAAATTGTCAACTATGTTCAAGAGAAGTTAAGTCAAACTTTGAGACAAAGGACACATGTTTTCCTTCATATGCTGACATTAGACCTAAATCATAAATACACATGAAAAATACCCACTGTCATATGCATATTTACACATATTTTCTAGAGTATGACATACAGATTGTAATGGTGTAACTCCTTGGAACAATGAACTTACAGTAATGGACAGTTCATTTTGAACACCAGGAAGCTTAACTATGTATTGTGGATGTGGAGGTGAGGTCAAGGGAAGGGGAGTCATATGCTAATACTGTCATAATATCCAATGCACATATATGCAAAAAATGGAATCTGGTATTGTGGAGGGGTGGGTGGTTTGGGAAAGAGCACGGCGAATGAAGAAGGGGGTGATGTTGATTAAGATGCTTGTTACTCATCCACTGATATGTTGAATTGAAACCCCTTTTAACAACTACTTTAAGAGAATAAAGATATGGTCTAGAAGAATTGGTAAGCATCAGAAATGTTATCTATTTGCAAGCTAAAGAGTTAGACTGACACACCTTTTTGTGGCTGTTGGGAGCAAAGGCAATGCTACCCACTGGTTTACTGGAGAAAGGTTCACAGGGGTGTTGTAAATGACCCTGGATGGATGGATGCACATGTACATACTGGCTAGTGTTGCATGAGAGGAACTGTGATCTTTGGAAACTGGGTCTATTATACTGAATAGCAAATTCACCTCACTTTATTCTTGAAGACACACTCTTTATTTCTCTTTTCCAAGGATATGCACTATGTTCATTACCTCTACAATTTTTTTAAAAAGACTATGAACCCCCCCAAATATTCATGAAAAAATAAAATCCTTGTAATAAAAGGAAGTTAGGATCTCTGTGTGCATGAGGCAGAAATTCAAGAAACCTCAGAAGAGACATTTCCAAAACATACTCTAATGATGATTTTTAGAAACCGACATATGGATTTTGAAATAGTTATAAAATAGCAGATATAAATTTTAGTGATTTGCTCCCTTTCAGTCCTTATCTCTGAATTGTAAAACAGATTATGAGTTCATCTTTATGTCTTTGTTACAGCCATTGAGTTTATCATTTCAGGAAACTGTCAGTGATTTTTATATTTAATGAGATTATGATATTTACTCAATTTATATTGTTGAAGTCTAACATTTATTATATGTTCCTATTGTTCCTATTTTTTCAGTTAATACAAGTGTATTTTGTTTTGTAAACTGGATGATGTTGTGTAACTCACAACTTTGTTCCCATAAATAGTCACTAATGACTTTGATATACTTTAATTCCATTTTCTTCCTCTGTGGTAACTATTGTCTTTTCTTCCAGGAGTCTTTGTCAACTCTGTCTTGATTTGTTTATGTTTTTACTAATTTACAGCTTAAGCTTGGTGTGATTACAACATAAAAGGGAATCATTACCTGTATTTGAAGCTTCATTCATTATATGTAGGATGTCTACACTTCCCATGATTGTTTTATGAAAGCCTAGGGAATAGTAATAGCAGGAACTAAATGTCAATTATCATGGTCTCTCATTAGTTTTCAAAGATGGTGTTATCAGTACTCCCTTAGGAGAGTGGAAACTTTGATCATTTCCTAGTCTTGGAATGGATTCTTAGTGACAGCTTTGTTTGGTACAATGCCATAGTGTTGTATTATAGCCTGCCTGGATAAGAGCTTCAATTGATCATGTAAAACAGAACACAGAAAATGACAAAGCTAACTGGCCTTCTTGCAATACTGACCAGAAAGCACTTTAAAATGGGACAGGAGGCATTTGTGTGACATCCGTCATGGCTTCCTGTGGAGAATTTATCACATCAAAATATGCCTACGAGTTACTTTAAATTTGTGACTTTCAGATTAAAAGTAAGGATCTGAAATCTGCTGTGCCAAGTTGACCCAAACACTTTGGTAAATTTGCCATCTATTGCCATTTTCTTGTGTCTGCCAATGCCTGAACACTCAGGAATGCAGAGAACTGAAATCAAGAAATTCTTCAAGAAGGAAAAAAGCATTGTAGCTATTTAATAAACTATGGTTCTGAGAATGATTATTGATGACCTGTTAAATCTTAATAGTGAAACAACTGTCCCATTAATAAGTGGGCTAATGACTTAAAGAGAGATTTCTATGAAGAGGAAATAAGAATGGCAAACAGAGACATGAAGAAATGCTCAACTTCTCTAGCCATAAAAGAAATGCAAATCAAAACAACAGTGAGATCCCATCTCACCCCAGTTAAAATGGCTATAATCAAGACTCTAATAACAACAGATGCTGGAGGGGATGTGGCCAAAAGGTTCCCTTTTCCTACTGCACTTTTGGTGGGAATGTAAACTTATTCAACCACTTTGGAAAGCAGTATGGAGGTTCCTCAAAAGACTCCACATAGAGCTCCCCTATGACCCAGCAATCCCACTTCTGGGCATTTACCCAAATGACCACAAACAAGGCCATACTAAAGCTACCAGCACAACTATGTTTATCACAGCATTATTCACCATAGCTAAGATATGGAACCAACCCAGATGCCCCTCAGTAGATGAATGGATCAAGAAA
>NW_012267283.1:7729761-7731321 GCF_000151885.1 Dipodomys ordii | reverse complement strand
TGCCAAATAAAGGCGAGGTGAGTGGCAATCTCACAAAAATTCTGCAGGGCTCTACGGAGCCGTTTTCGGACTTTGTTGCCCATATGGTCGAGGCCGCTGGCAGAATTTTTGGTGACCCAGACGCAGCCATACCATTAATTAAACAGCTTGTTTACGAGCAATGCACTAAGGAATGCAGAGCCGCCATAACCCCATATAAGAATAGGGGACTAGAAGCATGGGAGGAGGCTGCAATGCTTGGTAAGAAATGTATGCATTATCCTGCCCATGTAATTGTAACCCCTCTGTACAGTATGTTCACAAATAAAATAAAAAAAGAAAAAGAAAGTTCTCGGTGTTGCGTCTTTCTTGCTGGTCGAGACGGATGCTACAAGTGGTGGCCTGTACGGGGACTCAGCCATAACCTCAACGAGGACTCAGAACTCTCTGCAGTCAGGGTGGTGCACTGGTAAGTTCCCAGGTAAAGTGGGAGTCCGCAACAAGAGTGGGGGGGGGGATTTTTGCTCTTCTCTGTAGATGAAGAGAGAGCGGGAACCCGGGGGTAGTCAACAGAGTAGCCAAAAGTGAAAGTAAAGGATTGTTTACCAATTTAAAAATTTTTAAGACATGGGCGCTTCTTCTTTGCACCCAACTTTTTTGGCTCTCAATGAGCTACTGCACTCAAAGAAGTTAAAAATAGAAAAGAGTACTTTAGAGAGATTTTGGGATGAATGTGACATCGTTACCCTGTGGTTCGCTGTCTCCGGAAGCCTCACGGTGGCCTCTTGGGAGAAACTAGGGAGGGACCTAGATTTTGCCGCTGAACAAGGAACGCTTAAGAGTGGAGTGGGACCAATATGGAAACTGATAAGAGGCTGTCTTGAGGACCAGCGCTGCAGTGAGGTGGTAGAGAATGGTCAGGCCATCCTAGAGATGCTGCAGGAAGAAAGATCAGAAAGGGCAAGCGGTGAAAAGGGGAAGAGCAGGGAGGGGTTATACCCCGATCTTGCGGAACTAGAGACCTCTGAGTCTACAGACTCAGAGGAACTACAATCACTAATAGAACAAATAGAAAAAACAAAGATAAGAAAGAGGAGGAAAGGGAAGGAGAGAGAGGACCCAGATAAAGACGAATGCACGCCTTCCGTGTGCCACGCCGCACCCTCGGCCCCTCTGCCCTATGCGGAGGACCCCGGAAGTGGCAGCTCCGGCTGTTCTTTCAGCCCAGGCATGTGGAAAGCGGTCAGAGCCGAGTTACATCTAGCCTGTCCAATATTTCAGGATCCACAGGGACAGCAGTATCATGAACCCTTAGATTTTGAGGTGATAAAATCTTTAGCTGAGTGTGTGCGGACATACGGAATCACAGCCTCCTTTACTGTAGCCCAGGTGGAGGCCCTAAACAGGCACTGCATGACGCCCAATGATTGGAGTGGGCTCGCACGAGCTTGTTGGAGCCAAGGTCAGTATTTAGATTGGAAGGCCTTTTTGATTGAATTTGCTAGTGAAGAGGCTGCGGCCAATCAGGCTGCGGGAAACCCAGCTTGGGACAGAGATATGCTGCTTGGACAGGGGAGATTC
>NW_012267283.1:7723467-7729711 GCF_000151885.1 Dipodomys ordii | reverse complement strand
TGGATCAAGAAAATGTGATACACACACACACACACACACACACACACTGACATACAAACAATGGAATTCTATGCTTCTGTCAGAAAGCATAATACCATCCCATTTGTTAGGAAATGGAAAGACTTGGAAAAAATCATATCAAGTGAAGTAAGCCAGACTTAAAGAAATATAGGTCCCATGCTTTCTCTTACTTGCAATAATTAGTAGATGTCTAGGATAATCTTATCAGATGAGCAAAAATGCTCAAAAGCTATATACATACACATATGACCATATAAGATGATGTTAAATGAAATGAACCCCAAGATATGGACACAAGAGGTTTTTCTTTGTTGTTGTTGTTTTTAATGTTTTTGTTTCTTTTGTATGCTCTTCCTCCTATGGTATATCCCTGTTGCCACTGTATTTGATTTTGGTACCTTGCATCTTGTGTATACATTTATCTAATTTGAGGAGGGGAAGGGGAAAAACAAAATCCTGAACAAGGACACAGGTTGATCCATTGCAAAGTGATACTCACAAGATGCTATGTTGGATATGAACTTCGCAGCTTTGGGGGGGTGGGAGTGGAGAAGGCGAGGGAAGGAAGGAATAGTAGGAGAAAAAGGAGGAGGTAACAATGGTCGACAAGAAATGTACTCATTGCCTTACTGATATAACTGTAACTTCTCTGTACGACATCTTTACAAGAAAATAAAAATTAAAAAAATCTTCATAGTCTCACTAGACAGCAATGGAACTGTAAGTCTACCTGCTACTTTCAATCCACTACAAAAAATTTATAATGATTTATGGTGTTTTTTGTGTTTGCTTTTTAAAGATATACTCTTTCAAAACTCAGGGTAGATGATAAAAATTGATAAATAACCAAAATTGTAGTTGGAGGGGCCATACCTAAAATAACAAGGAAAGAAGACATGTAGCCCAGGGAAAGCATGACAATTATTATGTGACAGGCCCAGCAAAATAGTATTATTCCTTATTAAAACTCAAAAGGTTTTTAGGCTCTGCAGAAACACTTAGTGTATGATTATTATCCCGTAGAAGAATGACAGACTTAATGAACTAGGGAAAGCTCAAATATAGTGAGCCAAAAAGATCAATGAGGACTCCCACACCCCAAGTCTCCCTGTGCTTCTCTAAGTCACAATCATTTTAATGCTTTATAGTAGTAATAAAAATATCTGTGCCTCTTCTGAAGATATTAAAATAAATTATCTGGGGGTTAATACTTTTCTTTAAAACTTCACTATGATTGGTTTGTTGCCAGGTGGCCTACATGAAACTGACCTTTTAATTATGACCTTTTAATGTGAAAGGACAAAGAGGAAATAGTGATTGAATGAATATAGACTTGCCCCAAAATATAAGAGGTTATTTATTATTTTGGGGGTAGCAAAGGAAACAGAAGTCTTAGCCATTGTTTTACATTAATTCATATGCTATCCTTTCGGTCATAGTTTTTCTTAATTTCTTCATTTATTGTTTTTCTTTTTTTAAGTAAGATATTTTTTAAATATAAAGAGTTTCTCTAAAGTATAAACATTCTGTTTTCTTTATAGAATTTACATAATATTATTGCCTATGAGTTGACATCTACTCCTAAAGTGGAAATTTTAACTCTGTTAGAAGTGAGTAATTTCCTATTTCTATTTACCCACTTAATGGTAAAACTGATTGGCAGACTTTTCTTGTAGAGTCTTTGAAATATCAGAACTAACTAAATTTAAATCCCTTATCACGGTTTTGTAGTTGTTTTTTAACATTCATAAATGCACATATTCAATAAATATTTACTTTGCTTATATTAGTTCTTCTTCTATGAGCTCTGGATTAGGAAATGGGCTTTCTTCCCAATGTACATTTGGGATGGTTTAGCTGGATGGTGAAATCTCATTATCTTGAATATCTGCTGTTCAGGAGAACTGGGTCCTTCATTATCTGAGTAAAGCCTGGTGGCTTATGCTTCGGTGGCTGACTTAATTAACCTCCCCTGCATGGTACTCACAATTGCCCTTTCAGACTGGATCTCATTATCAATGGAACTGTTAACCCTAAACTACATGTAAGGAGAAAAATTAGTATGTCTAGATTCTAAATGTGTACTGACTCAGGCCAAGAAGATGTCTAGGCATTCGCAGGTATTATCTCATTTAATATCTAAGCAGCATGTGATATTTGGCCAATGAAAACCCTCTAATAGCTATCAGTTCCTATCTTCTATGTGTAAAATAATTTTTTAGAAATTTTGTTAGTAGTAATGAATTCATTAATTTGTCACTAAAATTCTGTGGTTTAGGCCCTATTATCATCTCATATTCATTCATTGCTGTACTATAATGAAATGCCATGAGCTGGGTATTTTATAAACAAGAATAACTCATGGATTGTAGTTTCGGGGCCTGAGAAGCTACAGTCAAAGTACAGAGAGATCCAGCATCTCAGGAGGACTTGTTTTCTGATTCACAGTTGATGCCTTCTATCTCTGTCCTCACGTGATGGTGAAAGGGACAAGAGAGCTCTCAGGGCTTTATTTTTGATAATTCTGGACATGCAAACTTCTCAGCTCTCGTGATTTAGGCACCTGCCTGAGACACCAGCTCTAATTTAGTCACACTGGTGATTAGGTTTCAACACTTAATTGTCCTGGTGGAGAGAGAGGCATAGACCATAGGGTAACCCCAGAAGGAATGAAAAACAGAAATGAAGCTATAAAGTCACATGCCTCCTAAGTGGTGGGTATAGGAAGTAAGAACAGGCAGTCTGTCTCCAAACAATGCCATCTTTACTACCATGTTATATGGCTGCTTAAGTGTGCACCAACCATTTACCAAAAAAGCAAAAGAGAATTGAAAAGTTCTAGCAACTGGTCCATCAGTACTATAATGCATAAAATGAGAGCTTTAAATCTTTATTTGACTTTAATGTCTGGATTTTGGATTAGAAAACTTTCTTCGCTCTGTGTTTGTCTCTCTCTCTGCCTCTCCCTCTCTCTGTGTCTCTCTCCCTCTCCCTCTCCCCCTCTTCCTCTCCCCCTTTCCTCCCTCCCTCCCCTTCCCTTTCCTCCCTCCCTCTCCCTCTCCCCCTCTTCCTCTCCCCCTTTCCTCCCTCCCTCCCCTTCCCTTTCCTCCCTCTCCCTCTGCCACCAAAACATAAGCCACCAGGCTTTACTCAGATAATGAAGGACCCAGTTCTCCTGAACAGCGTACACACACACTTTGAAATGCCTTTTTTTTTTATAAGAGGCAGAGAACTTTCGTCCCTTTGTTTTTTTTGGGGGGGGTCGGTCACGGGGCTTAGCTCAAGGCAAGTGCTCTACAGCTTGAGGCACAGTGCTACTTCCAGGTTTCTAGTGGTTTATTGAAAATAAGAGTCTCACCGGCTTTTCTGCCTGGGCTGGCTTTGAACCGTGATCCTCAGATCTCAGCCTCCTGAGTAGCTAGGATTACAGGCTGACCCACCAGCGCCCAGCACTTTTGCCCCACTTAATGGGAAGGATTATCCCTCATGTTTCAAGTGTTCACGGCAGAAGCAATAAAACAAATAGTTGTTATTCCATTCTTCCTTAGCCACTCAACATTTTAGTTCTCCAAAGTTCTTCATGAAACAGGTCAGACTGTTGCCTATCACTTCTGATCTCTTTCCTGTTAATGTCTTGATTTTATTTATATCTATGTTTTGGAGAAAAATGAAATCGAGGTTGCTATTTTTCCAACACATCCTCAACTTCATAATTTTACACTTCGAAGTATATTAAAATGACTTTTGGTTATCTAATGTTGAAAGTATTTTTAATAGCCTTTGACAATGTCTTTTATTGATATACCACACAATAAAAGTCTAGATATTATTGCACTGGGATAAAATGCCACAAGCATCCACCACAGGCAAACACATTTTAAGTTTCCAAATGAATGCAGGTTTCCATGGAAACAGCCTTAAGGTATAGAAACGCGATACATTAAATGCACATCAAGTGTAGCCCTTCTAGTCTTCTTGTTGATATCTGCTGAGGTAGAGGCATACCCAGCACAGGAATTTGTTCAAGGTCACTCCTCCTCCTTAGTGGTGGGAAAAGGGATTTGAAACTCTGGTCCCTTGTTCTCCAGCCTGCTGTTCTGTGTGCGGAGACACAGTGCCTTACAGCTGTTCCTCTGTTAGTGGGCCCCCCAAGAACACTTAGTAGCTCCCCAAGGTTCTTTGCTGCATACACAGAACAATTAAAGAAACATCTATCTATGAAAGAAAATGAATTCTGACTCCCTGAAGAATAGTGTGTTGATGCCAATTCCTCGGGTCATACATTTACATAGAGGACTGTGTCTCCAACTATAATGTGTACGGGTAGCATTTGCTACCAACTGAAATTGTTTCAGCCCTGGCTAGAATTTCAATCTGCCAGCAAGTCCTTTTTTTTTTTTTTAACCCTGGTTGTGGGGCTTGAACTCTGGGCTTGTGCTCTGTCCCTGAGATCTTCAGCCAGCTCAAGGCTAGCGCTCCAGCACCACTGCCAGATTTCCGGTGGCTTATTGGAGTCTCACAGACTTTCCTGCTAGGGCTGGCTTTGAACTGTGATCCTCAGATCTCAGCTTCTTGAGTAGCTAGGAGTCACCAGTGCCCAGCTAACCAGGCAATTCTTAATGGCCTTACAAAAAAAAATCTCTGTGCTTGGGCCCCAAAGTCTTTTTTCTGTAAATTACAGAGAAAACACTTAGACATTAGACATGCTCACTATGAAAGTACAATTGACTCAATTAAAAAATATTTAAATCTTTAGAACTTGGATTTTACCAATAAAGTCATTGACTATAAATTCATTGCATGGTTTCTTGAGATAATGGCTGCTAACTTTTGTAGTATTTAATCTGTTTTTAGTAGCAAAGGAAATAAAAACTTTAAAATACATTATAAGCAAAGTTATATCACAATACAAATACAAATTTCTACAAGGAAAGGTCACAAATGGTTAATTTCATACCTGAATGAAGTTGTAAAAATCTGACTTCTTTATATTTTTCCCTTTGCCATTTCTTGTTGATAGGTTCCTTTCAAAATGAGTTTGTTTCATTAGTTACAGGGTCATACAGGGTCCTACTCCTCTATTGTAGAGTTGAGAAAACTTTCCAAATTGTCTCACACTGATTTCTTCTCATTTCAGCTTCTGCAAGTTGGTCACCAGGTTTTACCTACAATAATACTGTAGTTAACAAAGGAAGGAACTACTAGGAGTGTTGTATATGGGGTATTTTCACCTGTAGCTGCTTTTTATCCTGGGCAGGGATGTGAACTGCCTTGGTAAGAGGCATGTAGAAAAGGCTAAATCAAGTTTCTCCTTGGAAGACTCCTGGGGAAGTCAAATATTGGCAAATAACCAAGAAGTTCTGCCATAATTGAAAATGTGTCGGTCAATTTTCAGTACAATTGATTAAATAGGAAGTACATTTAGAGGCATGGTTGGAATGAAGAAGCATAGCAGTTTTTCTTTCAATATATGAATAGAGTCAGAGTAGAAGCACTTTACTATTATTTGCATTTAAATATTAGACCAAAAAAACTCCCCAAAAACCTAAGCATGGACCCTAATTAAGAGCACCAGGGTAGATACAGAAGAACACGAAAAGAACATGAAACAAAGACCATAGCAAGAAGTCGCCATAGGAGGGGGAAAAGCTCAAATGTAAAATCCTAGATAATTTAGAAAAATTTTTTTAAAAAGAAGAAACCCATGTATTAAAAAAATACGAATCAACTTTGGGTCACAGCTCCACTTTGTTTTCTGGTGGTTAATTGGAAATAAGATTCGCCTTTCCTGCCCCTGCTAGCTTTGAATTACGATCCTGAGATCTCAGCCTCCTGAGTAGCTAGGATGACAGGTGTTGACCCAGTGGCACCCAACAAGATTAATTTCCTTAACAGTGTAATAAAAATTGAGAACATTGTAAGGATAATGACAAATAGAAATTTCTGTAAAATATAAGCTAAAAGTATTTTTAAACATACAGATGCAAAGGCTTTATTTGGATCCAGAGAAAACAGTGTGAAAAAAAATTGTAAAGGAAATTTTTTTTAATGTGCAAAGTAAAAATTTGAGAAGTATGTTTCTTTGGTGTAGAGAGCTGAGTGCAGCCGCACCTTAAAGATGGCGCCAGGATTCGCCAATCAGCAGATAGGCTACCCGGTTCAAGTTTATGAACAAATCAATAAAATTGGCATGAAGGCATGGAAGGCCCTGCCAAATAAAGGC
>NW_012267283.1:7620022-7722002 GCF_000151885.1 Dipodomys ordii | reverse complement strand
GGCTACCCGGTTCAAGTTTATGAACAAATCAATAAAATTGGCATGAAGGCATGGAAGGCCCTGCCAAATAAAGGCGAGGTGAGTGGCAATCTCACCAAAATCCTGCAGGGCTCTACAGAACCGTTTTCGGACTTTGTTGCCCGTATGGTCGAGGCCGCTGGCAGAATTTTTGGTGACCCAGATGCAGCCATGCCATTAATTAAGCAGCTTGTTTACGAGCAATGCACTAAGGAATGCAGAGCCGCCATAACCCCATATAAGAATAGGGGACTAGAAGCATGGATGAAAGTTTGCAGAGACCTGGGCGGACCACTAACTAATGCTGGATTAGCTGCTGCTGTGGTGCAATTAACCCGGAAGAAAGGGGGAGGCTCAGGTGCATGCTTTAGATGCGGCAAGATGGGACACATAAAGCGTAATTGCCCTGAAAAGGGAAAAGTGATAGAAACAGGAAAGGGACAACAGCCTAAGCAGCCTGGGCTATGCCCTAGATGTAAAAAGGGGAAGCATTGGGCAAATGAATGCCGATCTGTGAAAGACATCAACGGTCAACCCTTAACGCAGGCCCAGGAAAAAACCTATTCAAAAAACACTGCACGTTTGTCTAAATAGTTGTCTAGTTATCTTTTAGGTAATTGAACTGGGGAGTTCGACAGCCTGATGGAACAGCTCAGGGTTGCCATTGTCACGGTGAACTCGACCCGAGTGGATGCCGGATTGGCGGAGGGGTTATCTTCATGGATCTCCGCTGCTATGAATCATCTTAAGGAGTGGGCGGGTTTGGGAGCCCTGACAGGCCTCCTGGTGTTGGCCTCCTTGGTATGTCTGTGGTGCATTTGCCAAATTAGAGGTTCTCAGCGTCGCAGTGCAGCCATGATTATCCAAGCCTTTACAGCCATTGAAACAGTCCCCCCATACATGGCTTGCCACTCTGAAAGACTAGCCTTTTTTGAGCACAGGATGCGAGGCTTGAGCACTGCATTTGAGGTCCACCAAGGTTGTGGGCCCATAGAAGAGCATGTCTGATTGCATGTGGGTTGATACCCTAAGTCCCACCTCTGTGAAAAAGGGTATCGGACGGGTCTGGTAATCATCGGGTGGATAACACCTGAGTGAGGATCAGTACAATGTCCCAAATTTCTTCTACAAAGATCAGACCTCTACTCTTGCCTTTTGCAAAAACAAAAAGGGGGAACTGTAGAGAGCTGCGTGCAGCTGCACCTTAAAGATGGCGCTGGCTTCTGCCCTCCGCCTTCCTGATGGCGAGTGCTCTCTGTGGTAAACAACTCCTTATATGGCTAAGGCATAGAATCTGGCTTGCTTCCACGCACCTGGACCTAATTGGTGGTTCCCACGTGGCGTATCAGGGCTGGCTACCCAGCGGGTACTTAAGGCTGTGTGGGATTCTCCCCAGAGTCAGAAGATTGCTCAAAGGTCCTGAATAAACTGCTGAGAGAAGAGCTTGGTGTTGCGTCTTTCTTGCTGGTCGAGAGGGACGCGACACTTTGGGCCTGGTTTACATCACTTAATACAATTTTTCCAAGTTTTTCCATTTCCTAACAAATGGGGCCAATGTCATTCTTTCTGATGGAGGCATAGAATTCCATTGTGTACATACACCACATTTTCTTGATCCATAACTTATATTAAGTGAAGTAAGCCAGGCCCAAAGAAACATAGGTCCTATGGTTTCCCTTATTTGCAATAACTGGTATATGTCTGAGTCAAACAGAAAAGGTCAGATAAATTGATGTTAGGTGAAATGAACCCCAAGATAAGTATTCAAATGTTTTTACTTTCTTGTGATTATTTCTAATATATTTATAAAATGATTTCTTTGTTGCTTTGTATGTCCCTCCCCCACGGCATAGCCCCTGTTTTCACTGTGTTGGATGTTGGTATAATTTGGGGAGGGGAAGGGAAATAACAAATTGTTTAAATAAAGATACAAGTGGACCCATTGCAACAATGAAATGTACAAGTCGTTATGTCAAAAAAGGAACTTTACAACTTTGGCGCTGGGGGGTGAGAGGGGGAGGGGGCGGGGGTGAGGGAGTGAGATGGGAAGGGATGGGAAGGGGAAACAAAGGAGGAGGCTACAATGCTTGATAAGAAATGTACTCATTACCTTGCTCATGTAATTGTAACCCTTCTGTAAGGTATTTTCACAATAAAAAAATAAAAATAAAAAAATTGACAAGTAAATTTTTTTAAATGTTGAGGAAGTTGGAAGGAAGAAGAAATAGAAAGATGAATTAATACAACCCATGGATAAAACCATTTCTCTTTATAGAAGTTTTAGAACTAGCTGGTTACCAGTGACTCATTGTAATCCTAGCTACTCAAGAGGCTGAGATCAGAGGATAGCAGTTTGTAGCCAGCCTGGGCCGGAAAGACTGTATGACACTTATTTCCAAAAAACTACCCCCTCCCCGCAAAAAAGAGCCAGAGGTAGCACTGTGGCTGTACTTGAAAAAAAAAGAGATTAGGGACAGCACCTAGGCCCTGAGTTCAAACCTCAGGACAGGAACACACAAACACACACACACATACACACACACACACACACACACACACACACAAAGTTTTAAAATATAATGATTATTTCCGACAATAATTATCTTCAAAGGTATAGTTTAACAATCTCTAGCCATTGATATTGACATCAATGTATCAACTCCCTCCACATTTCACCAGTAAGTATCAGCATAATTACTGGTATACTCATTCTGAGATTATTTAATGAGAAATGAGCATTCATTTGAGATTGCTCTCTTTCTCTGTTTCTCCATTTTCTCCTCCATCTTCCTCTATTCTTTTTCTTGTTCTGCCTGGTATTTCCCTCTTTCTTCTCTGATCCCCCCTCTCTCTGACTTATCATCTGTCTTATTATTCTACTGATAATTTATCTCATTCTGAACAAAGTAAACTGCCATGTTCTAAAGCAACCCCAAAGAAAGGCCCCTATAATCACAAACAAAATCTCTAGCTCTTAGAAAGAAATTGACAACTGATAATGACCTTTAGCCTGAGCTTAGAAACCCATCCTCAGCACCAGTTTTCTTGAGAAGAAAGCATCCTTAGCTCACAACCTGAAAGCAACCTTATGAAGGATCCTGACTAGAACCTATCCACTAATATAGTTCCAGATTCTTCATATTCAAACATTATGTGAATTAAGAAAAGCTACTTATTTAAGATTTTAATTCTTGGGTAAATTTGTTATGCAGTTATAGATACCAAATACTCATATCAATTATTTCTATAAATATGGTATGACCACAATGAAGCAGCAATAGAATTGTACTTTCAAAAACAGCTAGGCTTACTTCATTCTGTAATTACAAGAAAAATCTAATATTATACACATATATCAAGAGTGTGGTACAACATACTTACAGAGAATGACCATAAGACCTCTATAGTTATTTTATATTAATCATATAGATTTTTTGGAAAATAATTGACATAAGATATTTGTTGAAATTTGTTGAATGCTCATGACTTAAAAGTAGTTTAGTCTGACTTGGATAAGCTTTTGAAAAATAAGACATGGTATATTTATTATAAAGCCTTGAGATTCAATGGAAGCATTTCCATGAAAGTTGAGAGAAAAAGAGCAACTTTCAGTATAATCATTTAGAAAGTATTTTTTAAATGTTTTTATTGTGAAAATACTGATCAGAGGGGTTACAGTTCCATGAGCAAGATAATGAAAACATTTCTTATCCACCATTGTTACCTCCTCCTTTGTTTTTCCCCTACCATCCCATACCTCCCACCTCCTCAATTACACCCCCCCACCTAAATTGTAAAGTTCATTTTTTGACATAGTATTACAGACAATTTTGTCTCATGTGATAAAAGACTAAAATTTTGCTTTAGGAACCTATATAATAAAGCCACATATACTTATAATTATCTAATAAATAGTAACACATTTAAATCTTATTACACCTCTATGAAATAGGCACTTCTAGAAACTAGAAACTTGCCAAACTTAATAGTGCTAGCAGGTGGAATGACTTTCTTCAAGAGTATGTAGGTTTTGGTTATTGTTCAATTAGAAATAATAGGAAAAGTATTATGGGAAAATTTAGAACAAGAAAGATAAAGGGTCTAGGAAAGAATACACATGATTTTAAGAAAGCAGTGAAGGGAAGCTCATAATGTTAGCACTACTATGCACCTAGGGATAAATCAGTCTCTGCTGTAGAAAAAAATGGGGTAGACGTCATTAGGAATGAAAAAGTTCTAGTCAGAAAGAGATATAATGAGAGAGAAGGGAGATATAAGGTAATAGATAATATAAAACTATGTAATATTTAACTCAGAAAAAAATTAGAAATACCATGCATGACAAAAATCTCTATAAAATATAGTAGAATTTTATCAAACTAAAATGCCACTTGGTTTTTAAAAATAGGAAACATGACTTGATGTTAAAAACCTCCTTCCAAAATATGAAATAGAAGGGACAGCACAATACTTACAGGTATCTCTTAATGTACATCATAAATATGACAACCATTGCTTACTAATTTTAAGGTAGAATGCTGATAAAATGTAAGATTGAAGACCATATATGTAGGTTTCTATCTTTGATAAATTTGTGAATGTTAATATGACTGTTAGAAGCTGAAGGATTAAAAAGAAAGAGACTGAAAATACAAGGAAAGCATAAGATTATTTGTTTCTATCTTACCTAGAGGAGAGCTAAGATATTGAGTAAGGTGAGGGAAAAAGAAATAGAGTAGGAAAGGTTATTAAAGCATCAAAGGTCAACCATGAAGGAAAAAAATATAACAATTTAATTTCCAATCTTTAAGATGAAGAATGAGAAAACAACCTGGCCTAAACTATCACCCAAAAGTGTAGGACAGAGCCAATATTACTAAAGTTAATAAATAAAGAAACAGAAGTGATATTAATGTATATTATGAATAGTATATATATTAATGTATATTATGATCAAAATATACCAAAGAATTGACTCCTGATTCTCAGGTGACCATTTATGATCATTATAGTTTCTAAGGAACTCATTGATTTACTGTCAGGTATAAATTAATGTATTTAAATTTTTAAATTATGCAAATAAAAGTAAAATCATATGAAAACAATATATTAGAAAATTATCTCCATCATGTTTGAAAAAAGTCTTATTACTTGTAACATAGGATATACTTATTAGAACCAATAGCACTAACAATAAAGTTATACTTAGGTAGTTTTGGAATGTCCAAACTCCTAAATATCAAACATCACAAGTTATAATGAGGAGAATTTTACTTTAATAAGTTAAAATATTAACATGAAAGGTTACTAGCCAATTCTGTAGATAATTGTGATAAATAGAAACCTTCCCTGTAAGTTAGGAGTTAAAATCAATAAAAAGCTTTTGGAAGTTAATGTGGAATATACTCAAAAA
This sequence comes from Dipodomys ordii, assembly GCF_000151885.1. Classification (NCBI taxonomy): domain Eukaryota; kingdom Metazoa; phylum Chordata; class Mammalia; order Rodentia; family Heteromyidae; genus Dipodomys; species Dipodomys ordii. Next base: position 7,716,571 of record NW_012267283.1, on the reverse strand, counting down.
TTTAACTAGTACTGTCTTATCGATGTAGCTATCAAAAGTGTTTGGGTAAGCTCAGGGTACAACTGAAAAACATTTACCTACCGTTTTTGGCTATCTAATTTATTTCATGAATTTGACAAATATAAATATCCTGTAAAGTCACATTTAATAAAAGAATTATACTTCATTCCATAAAATGGAAATTATCCAATAAGTAATAAATATACTGTGAAAATACTTATATAAAAGGAATATGCTCATGCTTTTTTTATTAGGTACAAAAGCAGGCTATAAAATGATATACTCTTTATAATCATCTCATCAGTTTGTAATTTCAGTGTTTGATTTTTTTTAGAAAGAAATAGAATAAATTGCAAAGCAATGACATTTAAATGACTATCTTTGGAATTGGAACTATGCTGTTATTTTCCTTCCAAAACTGTCTAAAGTGAACAAAGGAACAAATATAGCTAGTCAAAATTTAGAAATATCAAATGTACATTTCTGAGGAAATTTAAGAATCAGTTTTACACTGACAAAGAAGAAAACAAATAAACCACAGATAAAGTTTGTGGATGCTGGGGCTGGGAAGGTGGCTCAGTGGTAGAGCACTTGCCTTGTATGCTCAAGGCCCTGGGTTTGATTCCTCAGCACCACATAAGAAAAAAGCCAGAAGTGGCGCTGTGGCTCAAGTGGTAGAGTGCTAGCCTTGAGCTGAAGAGCTGAGGGACAGCGCCCAGGCCCAGAGTTCAGGCCCCCTGACCAGACCCAAAAAAAAAAAGCCAGAAAAAAAAAGTTTGTGGATGCTAAATATCGAAATAACAATGTGAAAATGCATTTTTCCTTCATAGAAAAATAGAGGAATTGCTATTGTCAAGTATGAGGAATTGTGCCTTAATCTTAATACCTAGTCTTTTATTTTGATAACTTTTTTAGGAAAATATGAGACTTAGTGACAAATGTTTCTGTTTTTCCTTTTCCATAAGAATAAAATCATTGCTGTTTTTAGATGCAATTGTGCAGTGATTGCTACACCCAGGACAAGACGTTGGGTGATAAAAATGGAACATAAATCCTCTTTCATAGGGAAAACACTGTTTTTACTTCTTTTGATCTGAATCTGTAACAAGAGGTATGATAACTCAAGGGAAGATTCTGGAAAAACCACTGGTACTTGTTTTTCTACCCATCTTTTATATGGAATTCTCCCTAGAATCTGTTATGTTTTAAATTATAATAGCTCATAACAAGCTACTTCTACTCCCCCACAATTCTGAAAGACAATTACAATGGTACAGTTTATCACACACATAAGATGATCAAATTTTATAATTATAATAACCCTCATGAATCTTAATTTATTAGTGTATATTCTTTAAGATTGAAAATTTTTTATTAAATCTTAAATGTTACCAGATGTGAGAGAGTTGGATACTACAAAGAGTTTCTGACAGGTCAACTAGTCATTGATAATCAACTTGTAGTCACACTAAACTTAAATATTATTTCCCTAATTGGTCTCATTTTTTTTTTACTCCATACAAAGCTAAGTTTGTGGTAATTGTATTTTGTTATGAAACCCTTTTCCATCCCTAGAGGTCTGTATATCTCTCAGTATTTTTTTCAGTATAATTTTGTCACATCTAGATTAGATATACCATATCTTCTTTTACAAAGCCACTAAATGGGAGCCAATTCTGAGAAGAAATAAAACGTTCCACTTGTTCTTGTTTTCTAGAAAATAGGAAGAAAGCTGCACATGTTAATAAGAAAAGCAACATTAGCAGCTGCATAAAAAAATTAGATCAACTAGATAATGTGTAACTACAAATGATTATCACCCTCAACCTAGTATAAAATTGAATGTAGATTATAGCTATTGAATATATGACAAGACCTGCATCAAGGTTGATATTTAGAAATATAATGAATATACTTTTATTATAGATTTGTTCCAAATTTATCATAGGATATCCTTGCATTGAAACATATTAGCGTGCTCATTTTAAAACTGAATAAAACTCAGTATCTACTTTTTTCTTAAGGAACAAATCTGACATACAAAGGCCTGCTGATCACAGGACAAGGTTGATGGAAGCTTCTTTGGACTTAAAATTGCAAAGGACAAGACAGAAAGCAGGCAGTCATATATTGGGAAATTTGTTAAAGGTAAATATCTTCAACTCATTTCATTGGTCAAGCCAAGTCACATGACCACATTTAATTCAAGAAGACAGTGCCCTAAAATCCTGTGGTATCATAGTATCTAGGGTATGAAAGCTTTCCCCATCTCAACATGTAGCTCATTTTCCACGGAATGTGGGCAAGAAATTTCTAAAAGGACTTCTAAATATAGACTTAAAGATATGTGAGTTTAAATTTAGAATCTGACTGAATTTCAGCCTGAATATCTTTATTTTGTGGGTTATGAACAAACACTTGTTAGGTATTATAGACAAGAGCACTATCACCTCAAAGGTGGAACAGGTTTTGTAGAAAGAAGAATTTTTGATCAAGTTATTTCTAAATTCTTGAGGAAAACACACACTCATAAGCACACATTCTTCTTATTCATTTTATTGATTTTTAATTGATTTATCTATGATTATTATCTTATTTTTCCTTAATGGTAAAATTATCTTTACTAGTTTTATAAAGGAGTTTCAATTCAACATATCAATCTAAGTAAACAATGCATCTTGATCACTGTCACGCCTTGCATTATTCTCCTCCTCTCTTTTATTCCAACCCCATACATCCCCTGAAGTTTAAAAGGAAGTTTTCATTGCATAAGTATGACATCTCAATTCAAATTCATTTTTGAAACATTCTTTTGAATAAATAGGAAGCTATGCTAAATACTTAAAATTTTGTCTACCTAAAAGGTTGCTAATTACAATTACTTTCTTATATCAGACTTCTTATTAATTATGGGGTTTCAATAAATCCTAACTCATTGATATATGAATTCTTTGAAGCCTGGGAATTCTTTGATTATTCTCAATAATTAGCCAATTGTATTTATTTATTTTTTGTGTTTATCCTTTTTAATCTTCAAATGGTGATCCATATATGTGTCTAGTGATTCTTATTCAGAATTATAACTTCCACTATTCTCCTCATCCCCTGTAATCATATTGCATTTCTCATTTCCTTTAACAGGAATATATCATGACTCTTTCCTTCCTGTTTCCTTCTCTCTTCATCAACCTCCCTACCCATAAACTTGAACCTATTCAAATTATATTTCATTTCCTGGTATCCATTTTGGTATTCTCTCTGTTAATTGTTCAATAGAAGTTTACTCCTGTGCATATTATAAGTTAGTTAACTTAGTTGTGTATATATGCATATGCCTCTGTATTTATGTGGGAGGTTGTATTTTGGGTCTAAGTTCAATATATGAGAGAAATTGTGAGTCCTCTGTCTTTTTGAACATGGCTTACTTTATTCAGTATGATGTTTTCTAGATCCATCAATTTCCCTGAAAATGACACTCTTTTTCTTCTTTGAAAGGGCTGCATAAAATTTCCTTTCATGTGGGGAATACATTTTGGGTCCATTTTTGTTCATTGTGGGACATCTAGCATGTGTCCATAATTTGGCTATTGTATATTTTGTTACAATGAACATGAGGTATACAGATGCCTTAGTTGTATCCAGCCATGCATTTTTCATTAGCTTTTATTTTTTAAAGATGATATTCTACAGTATTCTATTAAAACTCAGAAGTTATAGCATGCCATATAATTAAGTGGTAGATTGTTCTTGTCTACTGACATGAGGGATGCTAATTTGGCAACACATTCCCACTTATGCTAGACCAAAAGAAGGTGGTCCATAATCCATGTGTGCAACCAAGAAAGATCAAAGGTTGATTTTATTAATTACCTACATAGTCATGACCCCTTTCAAGACTGGTAATTCCTTACAGAAGATAACACTGTTGATTGAAATCTGTATCAGTCCAGCTTCTCCAGAGAAACACAGTTAAAGAGTAAGTAAGCTAGACCCAGAGAAACAAAGGTTGAATCATTTTCTTCTTTTGTGGTAGACAGAATACCTATAAATCTATAAGTAAACACATTGGGTGGTATGAAAGTGGTTACAGATGAATTAACTGAAGCAAAATAGATTCTACGGAGAGCTCAAATAGTATAAGCTGTTAGAAGGACTAGGTCAAAGCCCAACAAAATCAACATCGGAAAATGTGAACATCAAAGAGTAGGGATGGACGGAGGGGAGAGGAGTAGATGAATGAAAGGGGAAGTGGAGAAATGCAGTCAAGAACTCAGTGGATGTACCAAGACATTTTAAAAAGGGAAAATTTAAGGGAAGAAGCTGGTGGAAGGGCGGTAAGTATGTTGAAAGGGGGGTGACATTGATCAAGATGTATTGTACCTAAAAACTACATTGTTTGATGGCACCTACTTGTACAACTATAGTACTTAAAGATAATAAAGATAAAAATCAAAGAAGAGCATGTGAGGTTTAAGAAACAATTTTTTATTTTGTTTTTTTTTTTTGCTAGCCCTGCTGCTTAAACTCAGGACATGGGCACTGTCCTTGAGCTTCTTTGGCTCAAGGTTAGCACTCTACCACAGTGGCCACAGCACCACTTCTGTTTTTTTCTGTGTATGTGGTACTGAAGAATCGAACCCAGGGTTTCATGTGTGCTAGGCAAGCACTCTCCCACTAAGCCACATTCCCAGCCCCAAGCAAGGAACAATTTCCTCACGTGACCATACAGGCTGAAAGGACCCAAGACCTGCATTCTCAGGATGGACTATTGGCATAGTTTCAACCCAAAGCAGAGCACTCAGAGAGCCGGTGAAATGAATCCACATTTGTGTTTGAGATGTCTCTGCTGAAAGACACTCAGGAAAAACAAGTTTTCTTTATTCAAACACTTTTTGCCCTATTCAGGACTTCAGTGTATTGGATAGATGAAGCTCATCAACACTGGATCAGATCAATGATAAATCAGATCATCTGATTTACTTAGTCTATCAATTGAAATGCCCTCACAGATATACCTAGCATTCCATGAACCCAGTCAAATGAGCCTAAAGGTAACCATTCTGTAGTGGTAGGTATAACAAAATGCTGAAGATAAGATATTCTTAGAACGTGAGACCTAAATTCTGAGTTGAAAGCTATTGTCTCTTACATCTACTGTTTGTGAGAGTAGATGGGAAAATTATTTGTCTAATGATTGGTACAAAGGCAGACTGGATTTTCTTTAATGGTAATTTTTTTTCAGCCAATCAAACAGCACAGTATCTTTTCCCCATATAATATTCTGTTGTCTTAGAGCTCATGAAGATACATCATAATTGAATATTTGACAGACAGGAAGGTGTACAGTTAAAGAGCATAAATTTTGCAACCTAGCCCTTGAAATGTATGGATTGCAGTAGGTGAATAATTTCCAAATGAATGAACTATTTTTAGTTAGGCTTAGCAATCAGTACTAAAGGACAATCTATTTATATTAATATACCAAATTTAACACTAATAATAAATACATCTATGTAGGGTTTTTTTGCATATTTGTCTTTAAGCTTTGCTAGAATTCCCCTACAGAATTCTCAGAGATGGTCAGGTTAAAGGCAGTTAGCTTTTAAATGTTTAGAAATAGAGCCAATTTCTCTCCAAACAGTATTTTTCCACCTTATCTAAACAGAGCTTAATCACTCAAAGTCTAGTTCGATTAAGGTTGAGTTATGAATGGTGGAACAGTCGTGGTTGATTTAATGTGAGTGTTTTCTGGTATGTATTGATTTATAAACCTCCTGGACTCGCTATCTTAGAAAGTTAGGAAATGCTCAGGGATAGCTTGTCGAGATCATTTTTTAATGAATGATGTTTCTTCTATTTCTCTGTAAAAAAATTTTTTTACTAGATTGCAGGTAGTGATAAAAAAATCTCATCATCTTCTCCTTTGACATTTTCCTAGCTCCTGAGAAATATAATGTAAAGTTTAGGGAAAATTTACATATATTGCTATTTCTTCTATTATACATGTTATGAAAATAATATTCCCAACAAACAATTGAAATGCTCCAGTCAATATACAAAAGACATCTATTGCCTAAATATTAGAAGCCTAAGGAGAAGTTGCTGCAATCATTATGTTCTCTTTCTATTTCAAAGATCTAGAAGAATTATCTGGTAATTTTTTTTTTAGCTATTAAGTATAGTATAGTAGTGCACTTTTGCCTTTTTTTTGACAGTCTAAGGGCTGACCTTAAATCTGAGCTGAAATGAGAGCTTCATGTTTGTTGGACTCCTATTCAAAATAAGTCTTGCAGTTTACTAGGAGGGGTCAATCTCATGCCTAGATAAGTAATTACAGTTTGGAATAGAATAGTGGACTCTTTTCATGGGGGCAGGTAATGCACTCCCTAAAGGGTAAACAAGGACTCAGTAACTCTAGTTTTATGTCTGTGTTATGAATTAATTCCTCTCCATCATGTAGATGATAGAGATGACTGTTTGCCATCAGATGAGAACACTGGAAATATAATGATTCAGTATTTGAAAAACAATAGTCTGGTACATGAAACTCTGTCAATCTCAGGATATCCAGTGCATCCCAGGGAAAGGATTGTAGGTTGAACTTTGGGCTCCAAATCTTTAGGGATAGAAATGAAAAGATGCACTGGAGACACATTCAGGAACCTCACAGCAATAAACCATAGTGCTGGGCATATTGTCATTTGCTTAATAATAGACAAATTTAGCATTGCAGTGGTCTCATTTTGTTGAGAAATTTTCTTTGAAACCATATAATAACAAATGCAGTAATTACTGAGCATGCATGTGGGCTTTTCACAAACCAAGGGTATATACTATACCTGCATAGTAGATGGATATACTACATGCCATGAAAATGTTCCTTCAAATGGTTTAATAACACAATTTCTAGAGACCTTCAATCTGCTTTTGTATCCGGGATTACCAACACCTCCAGCTGTATGAGATCATTGTCTAATTTTAGAGGATAAGTGAAAAGTAATCTTGCCCATGTAATTGTAACCCCTCTGTACAGTATTTTCACAATAAAAATTATCTATAAAAAAAGTAAAAGGCATGGCAAATTAAAAAAAAAGAACTCGGAACACATGAATTAGTGAGCTTCAACTGCAAATTATTGTCTTGTTACCTAAATAAAATTATTTTATAAATAGGAAGAAAAAATAATGATGACTTCAGAGAATTATCTGCCAGGACACATTCTTGTCCAGTAAGACTCTATTGGTTCAGTCGGCTTCTAATAAATAATATATGGAGTCAGCCCATAGAGAACCCAGTGAAGGAACTCAAGCCTCTTGCTGAGAGCACCAGACCTCTCAAGGAAGAATAAAAGGCAGTATCTTCTCAGTTCAGTCAGCTACTTGTGCTGTTGTAGCCATTGACTTTTTAGCAATTCACAGGAGGAGTAAATAACATATAGGGAAAATTTCTTGCCGGAAGCTTGCAAATTTGCATAAGCATAGATGCAGGTGACAAGTTCCTAATTAACCTCTGGTGTATTAATTAGCCTGTGAATCCCTTCCCTCTTGCCAAGATTTATGACATTAAGAGCAAAATTTAGAGTCTCTTTTTATTTAAGTAAGAAATGTCTTCCTTTTCTTAAAAATAGGCTTTTTTTTGTGTGTGTGTGCTTGTACCATGGCTTGAATTTAGGGTCTCATGCTTGCTTAGCTTGCTTGCTGATCGGGTGCATTACCACTTAAACCATGCATTCAGCCCTTAAATAGGAAACAATTAAAGGCAGTGTCAGGATCGGAGTAAGAATCTCAAGAAAGAGTGGTGGCATTGGCAGGAATGAATCCAAAGTTTCTTTCTGTCATGATGATGGAGCTACTTATTTGGATTGTTTGGCAGGCTGAATCTCTTCCCCTGAAGCACTAAATTGGACTTTCTGCCAGAACAAGAGACACATTGATTGGACAGAAAACCAGGTGTCTTTAAAACAAAACTTATCAAGGCTACGTACAGTAGAGAAAGAGCAGGCTGCCATTAGAGAAAGTAGTACTGCTTAGAGTTCTAAAGGATAAGGTTTCTCACCTTGTGTGGGGGGTGGGGGGAGAATGTTTGTCGGTCCTGGAGCTTGAACTCTGGGCCTGGATGCTGTCCCTCAACTCTTCAGCTCAAGGGTAGTGCTATACCACTTGAGCCACAGTGCCACTTCCGGTTTTCTGTTGGTTTATTGGAGATATGAGTTTTACGGACTTTATGCCCAGGCTGGCTTTGAACCGCGATCCTCTGCCTCCTGAGTAGCTAGAATTACTGGCTTGAGCCACCAGCGCCGCCTGGCCTTTTTGTGGTTTTATTACCGTTGAGCCAACAGAAGCTTTTCAGCAGTAGTAACAAGGATAGAATTTAATAGAGGCCTAAGGTAAGCTTATTGATGAAAATTCACCAATTAATAATGAAAACATATGGGTTTGATGTCCCCCTGTTTGGTTCCCCTCTCATTTCCACATTCTGCTTCTAGGCTGCCGACTTCTCTATCTTAGCACCCACCTCAGATATTTTGTAATTAATTGTTCATTTTTGCTCTTTTCCTTTAAGATAGATACCTTTTCAAAATATTCCTAGTTTTGCCATATGTAAGTGTTTTTCTCTGAGGACTGAAAACTAACTACACTGCAAGCATCTCCCGCTTTAAAAGAATGTTAACTGCCTAATTTCCCACCTAGGTGGGTACCATTGCTGTATACTGTAAAATTTACTTCTCCTTTGGGTAAAGCCAATTAGAAAAATAGGTGACCCTATCCTTATCCTTCTTGGAGAAATATGCCCACTAGTTCTTTGTTTTTGTGAAGTTCAGCTTAGAATGACTTCTAGTTTCTTTCCCGTATTTCAATAGGTTCAGATAAAGTACTTTGCCTCTTTAACTTGTCAAATACATACATTCATGAGCCCCTTCCCATTAGTGAAAACCTTGTGATTTGTTTTGATCAGTGTCGTGTAATTTATATGGATCTCTTCTAGGTGAAAATGCGATTACTACTACTACTATTACTACTACCACCATTATTATTATTATTCCTTTCCTCTGGATATTAATATTACTCTACATATGTCAGCTCCATTAGTCTGAAGTAACCACAAAGGGCATGTCCTTTAATTGACAAACAAATTGTAAACTACTGAGATTTGAGGGGTGATGATACTCCACTTTGCCACCTAAGATATATTAATTAATAGAAATTTGTGTAACCTTTGAAATAGGACAAACTAAAAGTAGAAACCATTTGATTCCCATTTAGAATACAATAGCATAATTGTTCAGTAAATGCTTTTAAAATATATCCTTGTTTGACTTATCTGTTCACATGTTAGAGTTGTTTAAAACAATCAAACAAAATCCCAACATCTTTTGCAGCTGAAGTTCCATGAAAAGTTTGTCCATAGGGAAAGAAAAGGAACCCATATTTTGATATATAGTAAAGCAGCTTACACCAAAGGTGTGGCTTCAGTAAAGAGAAATGTCCTGGGGCTGGAAAGGTGGCTTAGTGGTAGAGTGCTTGTTTAGCTTGCATGAAGTCCCTAAGTTCGATTCCTCAGTACCAATTCAACAGCAAAGGCTGGAAGTGGCACTATGGCTCAAGCAGCAAAGTGTTAGCCTTGAGCAAAAGAAGCTCAGGGACAGTGCCCAGAACCTGAGTTCAAGCCCCAGGACCAGCAAAAAAGAAGAGAGAGAGAGAGAGAAAATGTCCTGAAGTTTCAAGTTACTCTCCAGTATAATGGATTTCAGTAAAGTATTGTAAAATACTCAGTATATTAAGATCTACGGACATTTTTAGAAGGAAAATTCTGTAAGTGTGACCATGAGTGTTGTAGTGGTGGCAATAATTTTTAATAGTTAATGGTAGTTTTTTGATTATGATAATAACAGATGGGGCTGGACACTATAGGCAAAGCAGGGTGTTAGTGTGTAATCAGGTAATTTTGTGTTAATAACTATTATTTAGATTCATGGCTTAATTGATTAGAAATAACAAACTCTCCCTACTTGGTAATCCTCTTGAAATGATACAATAAAGAGGCATTTCAAAATGGGAACTATATCTTGTTATACTGTTCAGTCAGAGAGATTTATACTATAGTCAATAATGATGGTTTGGGGTTCTGCTTACTTTGGAGATTAATGCATTGTCATTGTAAATGGGCATACTAACAGAACTGATTCTCTACCATCTTGGTGCTGAATTAGGGAAAATAATCATATCTCTTTAAAAAATACCATCAGATTTCTTCCACTGCTGTCACAGGTATACAGGTTCTTTCATTTTATGATGTTGTTGATAAAAAAAGTCAAAGTTTAATTTTACTCAAGTCCTGTATTTTAGAAAAAAGTGACAGGTAAAACAGCTCTGTCTGTTCTTGTGTTTCAGAAAAAAAAAAGCCTTAACTGCCACAGCTCATTCTCCCTTATGACTCTGGTTTGTCCCATTGTCTTTCTTTCATGACTTAAATAACTCCAGATGTACTCTCCTTCCTTGGATTCCTTTATTTCCCTAATTGTGTAAGGACTCTGATCCCCCTCCTTTCCTTGAGATGTCCCACACTGATGATGATTTACTCCAGTAAACTGAGTAAAGGAATCATTCTAATTGTCTGGTGAGTCTGTGCCTGACAGTTCTTTACTAGTTATATTGTGCAGATCATATTTTTCCTATGTTTAATCTCTCTAAAATTAACATTTATTCTGAATGATATGTGAAATCAATTCTGAGAGGTAAGAGCATATGGACATTTTCCTAGTTAGCATCTAGTTCTCAAAAGGTGATTTAAATGTATATATTCAACATAGTATTCAAATATAAGTAAAATGTCAGTGATGTCCTTATAAAGTATAATAGATAACAGAACATGATATATTTATATATATATACACAAATGTACACATATTTTTATTAGTAGATTTATGAAGGTAAATATACACATGTGCCAAAATGCACACACAAAGAAACAGCAAACCTCATGTTGGCAAATACACTTAAGTTTCAAAAATGCTAAGATTTAAATATATATAACTTTATATTGAGTAAGAACACAAATAAATGATAAAACAGCGTATCTGAGAGGTTTCTATACTACTATATCATAGAGAAGTATAATTTCACTTTCTTGTCTTTTAATTACATTGTCAAATATTTTTCCTAATTGTATCATCATATATAGTACTTTTCCTAAAATAATTGATTGTGAATGTAATTGTTTTGTGACTGGGTAAAGTAGGAAACTATATTAATGGAATTGTATGGTAAAAAGATAGATTTTGAAGACTCTATATAGCTGTAAAGACATAGAGGAAAGCTAAATGATCTAAATCCTCCTAAAATCTAGAAAAAGACATGTACATTCAATATCTATTCAGCATCCACTATGATTCCAGTTCCATTTATGTTTTTGTTTTTTTTTGTTGTTGTTTTTTACAACCAGTGTTACTGAACTTTTGAGCAAAAGCTGATTTTTGACATTGAAAATTGAACACAAAACTATTTCACTAGTAAGTCTACACTCTTTCCCCCATTCCTGCTACAACAGTCTGTTCATTCTATAAAGCTAATCAAAATAATATATTAATAATAGCTACCACATTATCAATAGTCCTGTATTAAACATTTATGAAAGATATTTTCACTTCTCCCTTTATTAGCCATTTAAATATTATAAAAGTGGTTTTCACTCTGTAAGAGATTATATCATGGATGATCCTCTAAGGGTTCTTGGTTCTAATTGGTCTCCAGTAGATTAAGTGTTTTTAATAATGTTGAATTACTCCATTGGGGATTCATTCCAAGCACTATATAGTGTATAAATAACAACTGTCTTAACTAGGTGTCACACTATGATATGGCAATTAGTATGGAACATACATTGTAATGTATAATATTGATTTTGTGTAGAGCTCTATATTGAAATAACTGGGAACAACAGAAAGAAATCAATTTCATTGTTTCATGTACTCTTTATTTCATTAATCTAGGGAAAATCCAGTTTGGGATTAGTATAAATTTAACATCTGCTTTCCATCACACTAGGATTTTAATTGAATCCAGCAAACAAAAAACAAACTATACAATATGAAATCTTCACTCAATACATGTCTTTTTCTTTATTTTAAAACATTTTAATGTAAAAATTGTTATTATAAAGGTGATAGATATAGTTGTTGCAGTTACATAAGTCAGGAAATGAGTACTCTTTTTTTTTTTGGACAATGCCATCTTTATTTTTCTTTATCTTAGGAAACATTTTTTTGGGGGGGGAGTCCGGTCATGGGGCCTGGGTGCTGTCTCTCAGCTCTTTAGCTCAAGGCTAGGGCTCTACCACTTGAGCCACCTCCCCAGCCCCTTAGGGAAACATTTTATAACAAATCTAATTCAATCAGTATTTTGAAGCATTTTTTTTGTATTGGTAACTAAATTGTAATGTTAAAACTGGTCTATGATGAATTTTACAAAGAACATAGTGATTTTGAGAAATGTCTTTGAAAACCATATGTAACATATCTAGGGAGGGCAACATGCTCTTTGAGGTAGGGTGTGTAGGATCTGCTTTAAGATTTAACCAGGAAAATTGGTACCATGTGTCATGTCCTGTATAAATGGAATCACTAAGGTGTGGATGGGGAAGGGTCCAAAGCAGCAATGTATGCACACTGTACAACACCTCTCACGTGATCACTCCTTCAACTCCTAAAAGGCAATTGAATAACCCTTCCCACCGCCAATGAAAATAGCAACCCTTGAGAAGTAGCAGAAGAAAATTCTGTTATTTGGCTGTAATCAGATGAACCAGCCTTTCTGAGAGTCTTTTCTGGGTGCTAACTAGGTTTAGGCTCATCTTCATTTATCATTCCCTTATTATGCTGTGACCTACTCAAAGACATCATGTAAACATTATTTACTGCTGTGCCATAGATCACTCATGGTTTAGGAGCTACATCCAGAGTTGTAAAACATGTCTGTGTCAGTGCCATCTGCTAATGGCATCACTTAACCCAAGCTTAACATTTGCACGCCCCATCAATTGAGAGGACTGATTAAATAAATTAATCCAGATATAGAGATTACAAATTCCTGGGCCAATGAACCTCATTAACAAAGAACCCTCTACCCCTCCCCACAGGCTATGGAAGGCAAGAGACAGAAGTCATTTTGAAGGACATGTTAAAAGTCACCGAGGAGCACATTTCAATATTAGATAATTGTCATTATGGTTTGCTGAAGGATCTATTAATGTAGATTTGTATAAAAGGGCAAAAGTGAGGTGAGGGCAGGGCACGTGATACATTAGGAGTTCTCATACTCCTGAATTACTAGAAGGCCAGTATGACTGGGTATTCTCCCATACTCAATTCTCATAGAGGCTGATTTTCTCTTCTCTAATGATTTAGAAGATTACGTGTCATTTGCATATCAAAGAGAAACAAGCATCAAGGAACTTTGTTTCTTTTCTCCTGTCCAAAACACCCAAGACTTAACTGGATGGAAAATTAAGCTAGGGTGCCCTCTAATGTCCTTTCTACTTGTTACTAAAAGCCATCCAGATTTTTAAGTCAAAAGCATGAGAAATCTAGCTTCTGCATTGGAAAGAGTTCCAACAAAGTAATAAAGGCTAAATTACAGCTATCATAGATTTCCTAAAAGAGGAAATTTCAGAATCCCCGAGTAAGTGCTGATAGGAAATGTTTAATAGGAAGGACACAGAGAAAGAATGGTAGAAAAATTGTAGTGTCTTCTTCAATTTGTAAGTAATGGCACTGTGCAAAGACACATAGGCACATGCAGCTTTGGCAACTTGCTGAGGCATGAGACTGTCTCCTAAGAATTCAGTAATTGTCTTTGCATCTATCTTTTATTAGAGATAAATAATTGGTGTTTGCATAGTTCTCTGATCTGTAACAAAGATCTATGGCAGATCAAGTTAGCCACATTTCATACTCAAGCTTTTCTTTTTCTCCCTTTTATTTCCTAAATTTCTCTTTCCTCATTAGCTTAGCCTAGTATGCTATCAGAAGTTATGTGTTTAAGAAGATCCAGGAGCTAGGAAAAAAAATACTGAGACATTCATATTCAGAGTTGACAAATGTCATGTCCTAGACAGAAAGCCTCAACCAAAAGGGTAAAGGAAAAATCACAGGTAGTGTGTGGTAGTCATACTGCTGAGGCTTTGTTGGGCTTTTAATTTTTCAAGGTAATTGGTCTTAGGAGGAATGGAATAAACAATGAGAGAGATCTCAATCTTACAGAGCTTTAAGCTCCAGTAATTTAACTGGTATACTTCTAATGCTCTTTGCAGGGGAGAATAACAGATACTTTCCTAAACCCCAAGAATTTAACTTGTTGGAATTTTGTGAGATACTATGGATGAAGCCCATTGGTAACTACAGATATTAACAAATTATGCATATTATTACCCTTTGACTTATTGTGATCTTCCATACAGAAAAGACTATTCCAATGTATGCCATTTCAGAATCACCTCTTTGCTTCCATCTGAATACTTTCCTTAATCTAGAAGTTGTTATACACAATATGCCTGCATGATAACTAGTCTCAACAACATTTTCTTTTTTATATTAATTTTTATTTTTTTTATTTTTTATTGTGAAAATACCATACAGAGGGGTTACAATTGCATGGGCAAGATAATTAGTACATTTCTTATCAAGCATTGTAGCCTCCTCCTTTGTTTACCCTTCCCATCTCTTCCCATCACTCTCCCCCCCCCAACCCCAGTCTCCCTGTACCCGCTCCTCCCCCCCTCCGCCAAAGTTGTAAAGTTCGTATTTCGACATAACGTCTTGTACATCTCATTGTTGCAATGGGTCCACCTGTATCCCTATTTAAACGATTTGTTTTTACCCTTCTCCTCCACAAATTACACCAACATCAAATACAGTGAAAGCAGGGGTTATATCCTGGGGGAGGGACATACAAAGCATCAAAGAAATCATCTTATAAATACGTTAGAAACAATATCATGAAAGAAAAAAACATTTGAATACTTATCTTGGGGTTCATTTCCCTAACATCAACTTATCTGACGTTTTCTGCTTGACTCAGACATATACTAGTTATTGCAAATAAGGGAAACCATGGGACCTGTGTTTCTTTGGGCCTGGCTTACTTCACTTAATATAACTTTTTCCTAAGCTATGGAACCAACCCAGATGCCCCTCAGTAGATGAACGGGTAAAGAAAATGTGGTATATATATACACAATGGAATTCTATGCCTCCATCAGAAAGAATGACATTGCCCCATTTGTCAACAACATTTTCTATACCACTAACATCTATATATGTATATATACATATATAATTTTGCTGATTTTTTTCTCCTGCAATCCATGGCAGCATCAATACCACAGGAAAACATTTCTTATTAACACTTTTCTTAAGATATCACTAACATATAAAAACACTTCCTGTTCTCTCTCATTAATAAAAAACTAAATGGACAAAGACTTGCTTCCTCTACTAGACGGCGAGAATAGGCTGCCCTTTCTTAACAAAAAGTATCATGATATATTACTTATGCACTAGCTATGAATTCATCGCCTTTATATGAGTGATATAATGGATCATAAGCTACTTCTTATTTGTTTAAATAATAGAAGATTTATTCAAATTTTAAATTCTGGTTTCCCGAGGTACATGGTTAGGCTATCATGAGACAGCAGCAGCCTGGTCCATGCTCCCAGACAGAGGTGCTCACTTTGTCTTGAGTCTCAAAGGAAATTTTGGTTTTGAACAACATCAAAATTATTCAGGAGTTAGAAACTGGAAAATAGACTGAATGCATTTGGAAGGATGAGGTTTTCAAGATTAAATATTATGGCTTGAATATAAAACATTACCCACAGGCTCGTTTTTTTAATTCTTTGATTCCCAGCTATTCCTGCTATCTTGGAATGTACTAGCAACATTAGGAGATAAAACTTAGTTAAGGAAGTAAGTCTTTGGAGGAGGATCTTAAGGATACTTTGTGCCTGCCCCCTTCCTATATCACTTCCTGTCTGTCATTAAGTGAACTGCACTTGTTGGACATGTGGTCGGCCACAATAATAGTCTGCAAACGCACATGCAACCAAGCAAGTGTGGACTGTGCACCCTTAGAAAAAGTGGCTACTTTTAATTTTTAACCTAGCTCTAAGAGCAGTAGAATTTTCTTGTCCCATACATATAAAAAATGGTGATTCTTAATTTCTTAATTTTCTTAAACATGGACAACAAGCACACAGAACTATGAACTTGGCATTCCAAGATACCATGGCTTCATGATTTGAATCATCACTCTCTTTAATGCACACTTATTTCCTTTGTTATCTTATTTACTTCTTGAAGATTTGTTGCACTTAGTAACAGTCTTATATTCACTGATCCTTGTTTCTATGAAATTCATCCTTCTATAACCTTGAACATTGCTCTCATTTTTTATTCATTCAATATTTATAGTATCTATTGTAATCAGAATCATGTTTAACTTCTGGCAACAAATTCAATGTGTTTGGTAAATTAGATCCTTAGGGGACTGTACAATAGCTTGGAAAATAAAACAGAGTAATTTGACCTTCTTTGAATCTCAAAGGCCACAGACTTTAGCTTTATCAGACACAACTCTCCCTTTTAAGATTGTATTTCATCAAATAAAACTCAGAGGCAATGTAACTTAGTTGCCTTATAAAAATAAAACTCATTAAAAGAGCAAGAGGAAGAAACAACTTTGTAGTAAAAGAATAATTTATATATACATATATATATTCAAGATTACTACTTTAGAAAATATAATGAAGTAATTAGTTGCCTACCTAAAGTTTAAGATCACTTGAAATACTATAGTTACAAATGCAGGTTGAAGTTTGTGTCTTGTGTTAAGTTAGCAATTCTAATGGTCAATTAGCTGGTTGAGAAGTACACTATTAAGCAGAAAACCTTCCCATAGCTCATGTGGTTTCCACAGTGGTGAACCTCTTCCAGAAAGAACTCCCTAAAAAGTAACATAAAAAAATAAGAAAGAGACCTGTTGTTTGATGTGTTTTATTTGTTCAGTCTGTGGGAGAACATTTTATTTTTGTAAAGATATGTAAGAGTCTAGGAGAATGGAGGAAACAAAAATTCTCCTTAACAACCATCTCTAAGTCCCTAAAAATTAAAATAAATTTAGCAATCTTGCCAACATTTTAGTGGTTCTAGGAGTTGTTTTAAAAATAGAACTTAGTTTGGTACTTTCAAACTGGGTAATATTTAGTCAAATGTGATGCTTCTTTTTTTTCAAAAAGGAAATTGCAAAAAAAATTTTTATAAATCAGTGTAAATATCTTCTACATGCTGAACAAAATTCAATACATATCAGGATAAAATGTGTGGTTTTGAATATCTATTTCAGACTTATGCAAAGTGCTTCTAGATTGTCTGTTAATATACTTTAGTGCAATACATACACAACAAAGGGTTTCTAATGAGAAATTAGTGGTTGTTGAGAAGACAATGCAAATTTGCTTAATTTTCTGGTGATAACAGAATCCATTAAATGTGATATATCAAAGGTAATACCTTCAATTATTTTCTTTTAGTGTCACAAACAGTTCCATTGTCTAGTTACCTATTTATCAAAATTAAAGAAAGTGTATGTAAATGACAGAACAGTCATTTATTTCTAAGCCAGAGCTGTAGGCACACAGGAATACAATGCCACAATATTTATGGTAAATGCTTCAATAATGGAATTCATCCTGAAAAGCCTCTTTCAGTTCCACTACACATTCTCTTAATAGATTAAAGGCTGTTGTGTGGAAAGAAAGCTCTTGTGATATAATTTAAATAAAACTAAGCTTTAAACTTTACCATTTAATAAACACTCAGCTTGCTCCGTTGCACCAGTTTTTTGTGTTATAAATAGATACTGCTTTCAATGTGCATCTGATAAACATTTTCAATATTATTCATAATGAAGCTGATATACGCTTTTGCATACTGGAGGTCAGCAGTTTGGTTGAAGTTTAAAGTGGAACTTTTCACAAAAATATATAACTACACTAATGAGGACTGCATAGTTAATGACAGCTTTACAATGAATAAAAACAATAATGAAGATATAAATAACATTTATTCTCCTACCTTTGCTTGTGAAGTCATGGATTCTATTAGACCAGTTCTGAAAAGCTAATGCTACTCTGATAATTTAGTTAGATTTTTATGCCTGTTAGGCCTACCCTGATAACTGTTCCTTGGTGCTTTACAATGTTTCCTCAAACATCTGGGATCGAGAGACAACTCTAAATAAGAAGATCCATAGGTATTCATCCCCCCACTGTGGTTGATGTACAGTGTCAATCCCAGCATGGATCTCTTGTGACCTTCATTCAAGACAATTCACTTCTAAATATTCATATGGGAAAAGTAAATGCTACAGAATTTGCTAAGACATTAATGTAACCATATCATACAAAAGTCATAATTAAGCTTCAAGAGGATAATAGAAACAATGATGAATATATCTTTGATAATCACACATTCTCTTTGTAGAGAAGACAAATATTTTCAGCCCTAATAATTACAAAATGGTGATCAGGAAAAGAATATGGCTTTCAGCAGTGCTAAAGTGCCATATTACTGAAAATGACTTCAGACTATAAAACAAAGTGTATGTCATAGAGGTAAAAAAATAATATATATATATTAATTGGCTTGTTGTTTCTTTGAAGATTGGTTTTGGGGAGGTTTAATTTTTTGAGCACTAAGTATATTTTGATATGAGGCCCTTGTCTGATAGCATAGCTAATGAAGATTTTCTCCCATTCTGTGGGCTTTTTATCTTGCTAGCTATGTCCTTTGCCCTGCAGAAACTCTTCAGTGTGATGCCACCCCATTGATCTAGTCTTTCTTTGATTTGTTGTGATTCTGGACTTTTACTTAGGAAATTTTGGCCTGTGCCAAGGAGCCCTATAGTTTCTTCTATCCATTCCTATAATATTTTCAGGGTATCTGGTTTTACATTGATATTTTTGATTCATTTGGAATCAAATGGAAACATGAGTTTTTTATTGTACTGTTTGTGGTTCCTTTTTTTCTTTCTTTTATTCTTTGGCTTATAACCTTTGTCATCATTTTTTATTTTTGTGACCTTCGTCTGTATATAAGTTTATCTGATTCGGGGAAGGGAAGGGGAAGCACAGAAATGGTGGGACAAAGGGTGAACCAATTCAGCAGTGCTACTCACTAGACACTATGTTGGACATGAACTGTACAACTTGGAGGAGAGGAGGATTGGGAGGGTAAAAACTGGGAGAAAATGAGGGAGGGGGTGATACTGTTCAAAAAGAAATGTACTGATTACCTGACTTATGTAACTGTAACTCCTCTGTATATCCCCTTTACAATAAAATTTAAAAATAAAATAATATATATAAAGAGAAGTATTGGTATACCATTTATTATAAAATAAGATATGGATTTTAGGGGTGGTTGTAGTAAAAACTGCAGTGCATATTAAAATTGGAATTTTGAAAGAAAAGAAAGACATGATGAAGACACACTTCAATATTTTTGAAGATTTTTAAAAGGTTGACTACACGAACTTGAGGTCCTCTTGTTGATGTTTTACTGAGGAATTTAAATTTAGTTCGTGGCTATTTTTCAAGGAATATCATTTAAAGTCTTGAGGAGAAAGTTTTCAAACTCTTCTCCATTTTGGGGGTCTTGCCACAATGAGAGTGGTTCTAAGAATTGGAAGGGAATGTTCAAGTGTTTTTACTTCGTCAAGTAGGTAAGAATAAAGGCTTATGTACATCCAATAGTATAACTGGCTGGTTAATATTTTTCAGGCTAGTTTTCATTTGGAATGAATAGCTTCTCAAGTGCCTTTTAAGCTTGAGGGCATATAATTCTATTCTGTCCAGGTCAATATTTGTCTTTAACACACCAAACAACTGCTGAATTTTCTTCATTTTAAAGAGAATCTTGTATCCATGGCTGGGTAGATGCAGTTGGAACTAACATTTGTTTCAATCCACATCATGGCCTGAGCCTAATCAGGCTCTTAATCTGGTGATAAGTGAGAAACCTTTATTCGATGGACTATAATTAGACTTAGATTAGTTTTGGTTAGTGTTTGTCCCAAAAGGCAAAGGTAACTCCTTCATAAACTCAATTGATGCTGCTGGTGGGGTAGCCAATTTAAGAACTCTATTGATCTTTACACTAATGTGCTCCAAAAAGGGAAACTTATGTGTGCTCAATAATGGGTAAGAAAGCAGACTCCTATGCGTCCATCATTTCCCGGGAAAACAAGTTGAGTTGGGTATTTTCACTGCAAAGGGAGTGGAGAAGCTTTAACAAAAACACAGAAAAGGTAGCTTGAAAGAATTAAAGATACAGCTGATTTTTTTCATCAAGGATTATATTTCCTTTATGACAAAGAGGCAAAAAGAGATCAAATAAAGCAATTAAACCTTGTCTTTTCTTAGCAAAAAGTCATAGAAAATGGCTAAAACTCAACCTATTGAAAGTAAGTATGCAAGGTGATAAAGACATTTATGAAGTCTGGAAGTTAGTATTCTCTCATCTAAAGGTATTTATTAAATGAGAGGTATGACATACAGAATTTTTTAAACAAGGTTATATAAGTTGCTATTCTATTACTACTTCGAGTCTGTTTAAGCTTTGCTTTTACATCCTCTGTCATCAAAGAAAAAAATGACAAAAAACAGAGACACCCAGAGAGACAGAGAAACTGAAGAAAAGATTGATTCCTTTGAAGTACTGGTTTCCCATTTATGGAATGCAGATTGAGAAGTATGTGATTTGGAAGTGGAGACAGAGATCTAAGAAAACCAGGGATGGTGTTCAGAAGCCTGGTGCACATTCCAGTAGAATTCTGAAAGTCAAAGACCAGGGAAAGTCAAGAACCAAGGGCAAAAGAAGGCTCAAGTCTCATCTCTAGCTGTCAAGCAGAGATAGAGTGTATTTTTTCTCCTCTACCCTGAATTATGTTCAATCCCCAGTGAAAAAGTTGATGCCTGCTCACACTGAGGAGAATAATTCTCACATTATGATTTTTTTCCAGGAACAACAACACATAGTATTTGATCAGATATCAGGATTATAATACAGTCAAATTGATAAAAAAAAATTAATTTTGCCTCCCAAATGTGTTTCTGCAAAGTTTTGTTTAGCATTGGGTAACAGAGAAAAGATAATGAGTATTTGATGCATGGCTGGTAATGATTTGGGAGATTTATGTTTATGTTTCCTCTCTTTTACTTTTTACTTTTGATTTCACTTTTGACTTACCATAGAGTAATAAAGTAGTTTCATTATGTTAATTCATACAGCATACAATACACATTGAATAAATGTACTCTCTGAATCATATTCCTGTTCTGTCTTCCCTTCCTCCTTTGGTGGGTTGGTTTCACCTCAATACACATATGAAAACTTAATGCTGTTTACCCACTCAGTATCCTTTCCTTTCCCATTTCCCTTCCAACAGGAACTACCCCTAGAGAGACATATATTTATATTCATGTTATCATCTTCATCATCATCATCATCATGAAAATCATCATCATCTACATTATCATCATCATCATTTTAGGCCTTTGGAACTTTGGCTTATTTTGATCAAGATGATCATATACAATTCTATCAGTTTTTCTATAAATGTCATCATTTTTCCTTATCGTTGAATAATATTCCTTAGTATATATGAATACATATAACATGTTACATATTATATACAGTATATTGTATATAGTATATTATATATGGTATATTGTTTTTTTTCTTTTTTTTAAATTTTCATTAAGTACCTTGGCTTCCATGGTTTAGCTATTTCCAACTGAGTTCCAATAAATATAGATATACAGGTCTTACTCTTGAATATTTATTTATTATATTTCAGATATATTCCCAGGGGGGACATATAGAAGAAAACCTTACAGTTTTTAAGAAATAACTATGATGATTTCCATATTTGTTACACTGGTTTACATTATCATCAACAAGTTTATATGGATTCCTTCCCCCCATATCCTTATCAACATTTGTTACTAATTTTTTTTATTATTGCCATTCGAATTGGGGGGAGATAGAATCATGGTGTGGTTTATATTTACAATTCCTTTGTGGCTTAGGATATCAAATATTTCTTCACATATTTTATTAGTCTTTTGTACTTCTTATGAGAATTGCATGCTTAATTCACTTACTTGTTTACTAATTGGATTGCTCTTTGGCTGTTCACTTTTTTTTTTACCTCTTTATATATGCTGGCTGTTTTTTTCGGTTGTTTGTTGACTCTGGCAATTGTTACTGTTGATATGTAGAAACATTTTGATTTTATTCACCTTTGTTTGTCAATTCCTGTTCTTATTTCTTGAGCAATTTGACTCTTATTCAGAAAAAATACCTAGTATTATATCTTGTGGAGTTTTTCTTATGATTTATGGATTTCCAAGTTTCAAATAATACATTAATATATTTGATTCATTTGTTGTTGATTTTTGTACAGTGAGAGATATGGTTTAGCTTCACTCTGCATGCCGATAATCTGTTTTTCCAGTTCCATTTGTTGAAGACTGTTTTCTCTGCACTGTGCAATTTGACTTTTTATTTTTGTTTTGGCAAAACTCAGATGGTTGTAGCTATGTGATTTTATTTCTGAGTCTTCTTTTTTATTGTGAAAATACTGTGAGTCTTCTTTTATATTAGTCTTCATGTCTGTTTGTGCCAGTACCAAGCTACTTTTTTTTATTCTATTTGTATAAAATTTGAGCTCTGGGATACTTCATTTAAAGTTCATCACAGCCACATTCCTTGGAAGTATTGCATTTCATATTCATCTTTTTTCAGCAAAAAATCTATAGACTTAAACAATATGACACAATAGACATTCCTAATAAATAACAAGACTGAAATTTGAAACCAGTTCCGGATAAATTTTCCCTGTCTTACAACATGTCTTGGAGAAGAAGCAGCCTTCTCCAAAACATTTCATAAGTTAATATTCTCAAAAGTTGAGCTTGATAAGAAGTATACTCAGTATCTTGCCCATGTAATTGTAACCCCTCTGTACAACATTTTCACAATAAATAAATAAATAAATAAAATGCAAAAAAAAGAGTTGAGTATAAGTCCTCATCCAATGTTACTGGATGTTTAGATAATTAAAGATAACAAAACAGTAGAATACCATCTCCAGCACAATAAAAACATACTTTGAAATGCTGTGATCTCATATTATTAAATACGGTATTTTGATAAGGCAGTATTAGTGAGCCTACAAAGAATTTTAAAGGAAGCCTTTATAAAGCATTGAATTCAATAACACAGTGTAACTGAATGAGATAAATAAATAATTCACAATCATTTCATGGGATCTTGACTGCAGATATTGAAACATATGCCTATGTGGCTGTTTCCTCTCCAGCATAGTCCATCTCAATTTTCTGCTGCTTGTTAAGTCTCTCCATCCCTCCTCTGCCACATCTTACTATTAACACGCAGCCTTTCTAATTGCACTCCAACCTCTCAACTCCCAAATGCCATAAAGTAAAAACTTTCCTACAAGTAAAACGATCGCATTTGAAGTTACTTTATTTTCCCCAGTTTTAACATATTCTATGGTTCCAAATTATTGCTTTGAATATTTTGTCCATCGTGTAAAGTAGAATCATCTGTCACTATGTAAATAAGAACGCCTTTGCTCATAGTGTTTTTTATGAGTTGGAGCAAATATTTAGTGACGCATCTCAGCCATCATCAATTTGTGCAGAATATCTTCACTGTTCCTCACTGTGCTATACCTGTTCATCCCTCTCTACTCCATTTCTTGGCAGCCATTGATTATTTTTTATTATCTCCATAGTTTGGGCTTTTCCAGCATGCCACATAGCTGTAGTCATATAGTGTACAGTCTTTCCAGATTGGCTTCTCCTAATTATAGTATGTATTCAGGTTTTTTTCCATCGCGACTTTTCCCTGCTTAGTGGCTTATATATTGCTAATGATGACTAGTATTTTATTGGTTTGATATATGCAAGCTTAGTTTGCTTTCATCTACAAAGAAATATTAGCTACTTTCAAGTTCTGGTAATTAAGAATGAAGCTAGTTTGGAATATTCATGTGCAGATTTATGTGTGGTCAGCAGTTTTCAATACCTTTGGGCAATACTGAGGCATAGATCGCTGGGTTTTATAGTCAAAATAAGTTTGGTTTTGTAAGACATCCAATAAAACTGTAGCATTTCCCATTTCCCTTGTAATAGATGAAGATTCCCATTACTCCATATCTCTGCCAGCATGTGGTGTTTCCAGTGTTCTAGAATATACCATTCTAATGGTATGTGGTACGATCTTGGTTTTTAAATATGTATTTATTTGGTGTACAATTTTCTCCTTGAGAAATTGAATTTCCTTTCTCTTGCACAGGAATAAGACATCATTTTTAAAAAGCCAGACTATCACTGGGGCCCTGTCATGTATAAGGAATAATAACAAAAACCTACATTCTGAAGAAGCTATGCTGGCTTTGCTGTCTAGAAAAATGCCATCTTTGCCCATGATTGTGTAATGTGACTCAATTCTCTTTCACATGGAGGTGATGCAGATATAAAACATATTTAAATCAAAATGGTGGAGCTCTCACAGTTATTCTTACTACTTGTCTTTGATCAAACAGAGACTTAGAGTCACAAGACACACTTTACTTCAAGAAGCCCACTCCAATCGAACTCTAACTATTTAAAGACTTTTCTTACTCCAAAAAAAATATAATAACCCAAGAGAAAACCAAAAGAAAGGAAAGTGCAAAACATTTGAGGCATTCATTATTTACTATAGTTAAAATATGGAACCAACATAGATACCCCTCAATAAATGAATGGGTCAAGAAAATGTGGTACATGTACACTATGAAATTCTGTATGTCCATCAGAAAGAATAACATTGCTCCATTTGTAAGGAACTGGAAAAACTGGGGAAAATTATATTAAGTGAAGTAAACCAGACCCAAAGAAAAGTAGGTTGCATGATTTCCCTCATTTGTAAGAACTAGAATATGTATCTGATATTCTTAACAGAAGATCTCAATAACCTGTTTAGTGAATAGGACCATATATAATGAAGAGTAACAGCATGAACTCCACTATATGGAAACAAGAGGTTCTTATTAGACCTGTATGTAGTTTGTTTGTTTTTTTTCTACTTTATTTTTCTTCATTTCTCTTAATTTTTTTGTACCTCATGGTTTGCATAAGATTATTCAATATGTGGAAATGAAAGGGAATAACAGAAACAGCAGGACAATGGATGAACTAAAGCAACATTGATACTTGACACTATGTTGGATATGAACTGTTACAACTTGCAGGGGAGGGGAATAGCAAGGGGTAAATGGGAAATAAAGAGGGATGGGGTAACAATGATTAAAAACAAATATTTGTTTTTAACTCATTGCCTTACTCATGTAGCTGTAACCTCCCTGCTCATCACCTTTTCAATAAAATAAATAAGTAAAAAAAGAATTTCCCAAACACCACAGTTGAGGAAAGATTAGCTCCAACAAAGTGAGTGTAAAAAAAACAAACCAGTCCCTGGTGTCTCATTGGTATATGAATCTTCTTTTTCAGAGTGTTTTAGTGAATTCCTCTATCTGTAATTTATCAGCAAAGAATAGAAATAAAACTTTATTTTGACAGCAAAAATAAGTAAAAAACATTTTATAATAATAATTAATATTATTAAGAACATTTCAGTCATGTTGAAAATGTTCTGACTTCGGAATAGTTGAAAAAAACACTTCAGTATTGAGGAGCAGAGCAACATTAGAGTCAAACTACTGAATAATTCTTCAAAAATTCTTCAAATAAATCTTCAAAAATCTAACAAGCCCTTCAATAGATTCCAACAAAAGTACGGTTTTTAGTTTCTCAGAGAGGAAATTCTGGGGAAATAAATTTCACAGTGAGATTTACCCTCTAGTTATCATTCTTGCAATGGCTCAATACTCATTCATAGAGCACCTGCTGTGAAAAGCACCCTGCTAAATGGTGAGGATAGATAATTAAAAAGATAGTTTTGTTCTCAAAGCTTTCACTGTCTAGTAGACCATGCAAGCTAAGTGTACAGTGAATGTTATTTTACTGTTCTCCTTCACATATAAATTGCATATGAAGCAAACTTGCTGATATTGTCTAATAAATCACAGCTTTGAGGCTAGATTCCACCTTTAATTATTTTTTGCAATAATAACCAAAAGGGTATATAGTATAGTATGTAATAACAAATATGCATATTTACTGAAAGGGAAAATTGGCTCAACCAATATAGAAGAAAGTTTAGAGATTTCAAACCATATATTTAAAAGTTTTATTTGAGTGTGAGCATTGTTGTGTTACTTTTTCTTAACAAAAAAAAAAAAGCCATGCTTTACTTTTTTTCTTGTTTCTATTGAATTAAAAACATTATCTCCTCCAAGTTGTTTCTCTAGGGATGAACAATGGAAAATAGCATTAGCCTATAAGGTGTGCTACTGAAAATTCTTATTTGTACAGGAAAATAAACTGCTTTGCAGTATAAGCTTGGCAGTACACAAGCACATCTGCTGACAAAAGGAGTTTTCCATAAAAATAAAGCTGAAGGAGGCATATGTGAATCAAAGGATTAGTCTCCGGAAATTAACTGAAATCTATAATGCTAGACATTTTTTCCAGGTTATTCATTTTAGTATTTTCTGTAATTTGAAAACATGATTTTTTTCTCATTATAAGGTAACACTAAGTTTGATCAAATCACTATTATATTTTTAATAAACAGTAAACAGGGCAAGTGATGGTATTGGAAAAGCAGGAAAACAAGTTTTATAGGATTATGTTTTTATCATAAACATTATAAACCTGCATTGTACACAACTATAAAAATTGAAAATAGAATAAAGAAACAAAGATATCACAGCTCAGTCACTTAAAATAAATTTATTTCAAGATATTTCCCAGTACTCTTTTTAATAAGATTTTTAAACCACAAGGGTTATGTTATTAAATCAACAAATATTGAAACAGCAGCAAATATGAGGAAACTTTTGTATTCAAATAATTACAAATGCCTATGAGAGGCAGAAGTGTTAGAAAGTATATAAATATTCATAACTTTTGGCCCAGAAATTCTCCTGGGTCAACAGGTATGAACATGTGTGTTTCTATGACTCGCTAATAACAACATATTCTATATTTGAAATCTATTCCTCATTAGTATAGATCTTTGATGTTCTCACTCTTCAAAACTAATAAATTTGTGAGAGTTAATTAAATAATTTCATTCATTTTACAATGCATTTATATATTAAAACATCAAGCTGTATATCCTAAGTTACTGGCATGGATATTCATTTTGAAATCAAATATAAGAAACACAACCTGGAAAATTCTAGTGGTAACACATATAATTTTCTATAGAATATGAAACTTTGAAATCTTTTATAAAGATGTTGTTCTACTATGAAGTTCTTAATATACAACAAACAAGCTAGGAAACTAAAAGTTAACTAAAACATTTTGATTACAATGATATAATTCTTGGGAACCTATGTGATCACACTTAAAACAATGTTTCCTCATTAAAATTTTATCTAAAGTTTATATTAGAATTCTTTGTTTTTTGTAATAGTGTTATGTCTAATATGAATAGTAGCCATAAAATTAGTAGTAATAAAAGTATCAGTAATTAATGTACATTTTTGGTGAATATTTTTATACAAGGAAATATTGCTAGTGTGAAAACCTACCTGGGAATCAGTTAATGTAATAAACTTTTTTTGTACTGTGTGCAAAAAAAATGCAAAATAGTATCCCTTACATGCATTTACAAATGTAATCTTCCTAGTTTTTAGGTATTAGGTCATGGTAATCATGTGCAGAAGATGCCAGAACCTGAGAAAAGAGTACTGCCATTTATTACTTCCCATTCACTTTTTTCTTCTGTCAATTATATTTTAAACACCTAATATTTATATACAAAACTAAATATTCTATTCAGTTATTAGATGTATCATTGCTGTTTATATACATATACACACACCCTGCTCAACTTCATGTCAGGTGATAGAGGGCGGTATATGAATGAATTACAGTGCATCTCAAAGTATCAGATGTCTAGCTTTAAAGTTTTCCCCCTAGTGCATTTAACCCAAATTTTATTACCTCCTGAAATGTTTGGAAAAATAATTTCGCATTTTTAAGTCTGTTCCAAGTATATTTTGTAAGCTTGATCTCCCTAGGATACTTGTCTTTCTACCTGCTATGTAACAAGGACAAGACAAAACAAAACAAAACAAAAAGTCACCAGTAGAGATTAAATATATAGCAAAATTATGTTTCACAAGAAATGTGGAAGCAAGATCTGTTCAGAAAAATAGATTTTGCAGATACTTCAGAATTACTTTGCAAAGACATGTTAGAATCTTTTGGAGGGGAAAGCTCATTGGTTGGAAATTTTTATCTGCACAAGAGAAGAAAAGTGTT
Source organism: Dipodomys ordii (assembly GCF_000151885.1). NCBI lineage: Eukaryota > Metazoa > Chordata > Mammalia > Rodentia > Heteromyidae > Dipodomys > Dipodomys ordii. The sequence continues at coordinate 7,688,041 of NW_012267283.1, read as the reverse complement.
AGGGAAGGTATATATGAAAATAAAATATATCTTTTGTTTTTCTCACTCTTATCTTATTAATCAGAGGTAACAAATAATGGCATAAAGATCATTTTATGATTTATATTTTAACAATAAGTAAAATCAAACATTAACTCTTGTATTACTAGGTCTTTGTACTGCCCATTGAACAGTGTGAAGTCTTCTTCAAAGGCAACCACTAAAAAAATAAAGATATGACTGATGTCTAAATGATAAAGTGCAATAAAATGTTGAAGACATGTGGACACAAGTCAAGTAAAAAAAGAAAAAAGAGACAAAAACCAAAGCCTACTAACATTAATGAAAACAAATTTACAATTACAAAGATAGTTGGTGTTAGTCCCACTGTAATAATCATAATGTCTCAATTAAATGTAACTGCCTCCATTTCATTACAGTCATCAGGACTGCGTGTAAACAGCAACAACAGGAACAAGAGGAAAACCAAAGATAAATATTTCAGGAGATAGAGATGAACATTTCATTTATTGAAATAGCTGAAATATCATTAGGTTTCATATATGTATATCTATTTCCTGTGTCTGTCCAAAAATGAATAAAGAAAATTGTAAAGAATAAAATATCTCAGCAATGTCCAAATATCTGATGTCTATAAAAAGGAAACTGTAAATATGAATAGGTCTGTATGATAACAAAGCTTGTGGAACAATCTATCATGCTAACAATAATCCATAGGAACCGTGATTAACTTTATTAATTTTAGAAAAAATAAACTTCAAACTGAGGTGTACTACATGATGATGCAGAAGATAATTCTCCAAGAAATTAATTTGGCATAGTAAGCATTTGCCTTAGAGAATCAAAATAACAGAAAAAAATTATAAGAACTATAGGGAAGAGTAGACAGAGGCACCATTATGAGTTGATTTCATTATTTGAGTTCAACACATCCCTGTGAGCAATTGTCAGATCCCAAACAAAATCAGTAACTATATTTGACCTGATCCAAACTATCAATCAACTTTCTTTAGTGAATTTTTATTTAAAAAATTCGTTCAACAACAGCAGAATACATTCTCAAATACATTGGGACATTTACCGGATATCCGACATTTGTTCCATGAAAACAACACATTTGTGATCCCAATCAAAATCCCAGCAAGATACCATTTGGATCTTGACAAACTGATTCTCGAGTTTATAAGAAAAAGCAAAAATATAGACAACAGAATATTAAAGAACATGACAGAGGACTGGCAATGCCTAACATGGATTCTTGTTGTAATCTATAGGAATTATGCCAGTATACTGCTAGAAAAACAAAAGAAAGAGAGAAAATGCTTAATGAGTCAAAATAGAGAGTTCTGACAATGATTTCATATAAATTAATCAATTCATCTATGATAAAATATTCATTTAAGCCAGGAGATGGTGGCTCACTTCTGTAATCCTAGCTACTGAGGAGGCTGAAATCTGAGAAAGACGGTTCAATGCCAGCCCAGGCAGGAAAGTCTTATCTCCAATAAACCACCAGAAAACAGGAAGTGTCACTGTGGCTCAAGTGGTAGAGCACTGGCCTTAAGCTGAAGAGCTCAAGGACAGCGCCCAGGCCCAGAGTTCAAGCCCCACGACTCACAAAAACCAAAACAAACAAAAAAAGAAAGTTAGAAAATGGAATGGGTACAAATTGGAATAGATAATTTGCATGAGGCCCTGAGTTTCATTCTCAAAACCAAAGAGAAAATGGAGTGATGGGAATGGGGAATATTGCGAAACTCATTGACAAAGGCTGCCAAATCCACATTTCATGTTAAAAATCCTTCCCCAATCTAATGGAGGAAGGAATAGTATTCTTATCTAGGGCTAACCATTTATTTTCACTTAGACAAAAATAAGCCTACTCAAAATGAGACAGCTTATAACTTACGATTCATAAGACATAACCATCCAACTTTTATGTTTTTCCCCCATTTTCCCATCTCCCTCGCCACGCCACTCCAAAGTTGTAAAGTTCATTTTTGACATAAGATCTTGTACATCTCATTGTTGCAATGAGTCCACCTGTATCCCTAGTTAAATGATTTGGTTTTTCCCTTCCCCTCCACAAATTATACCAACATCAAATACAGTGAAAACAGGGGTTATACAGTGGGGGCGGGACATACAAAGCAACAAAGAAATATCTTATAAATATATTAGACACAATAGAGAGAAAGAAAAACCATTTGAGTCCTTAATTTGGGGTTCATTTCACTTAACATCAACTTATCTGACCATTTCTGTTTGTCTCAGACATACCAATCCTGTTTTCTAAAGCAATTAGGGAATTTATTTTCACAAAAGCAGAGTTTTATTTCTTTTGGGCTTACTATGGAAAATTGCATGTGATTTTTAAATAAAAGTAGTCCTTAACTGCATAGTATTCTTACCAACTATTAGGAGATTGTGCTTTAAGGCCCCCAAAACAAGTAAAGATACAGAAACCTTACAGGAATGAATTCTGTGAATTTTTGCCATTTTATTCTTTCCCTTCAACTATTGCGTATTTATTTAAAAATAGACTAAGTGGTATTTCATATGCATGATAATTCAGAAAAAATAACATAAGCTGTTGAGACAAAAATGCTTTATTTCCTTCAAGTTTTAGTGGCTCTAGTTATCATCATTACACTCTCAAGAACATGTTTTATTTTGAAGTACTTCTGCTCTTAATTATCTCTTTTCTCCTCTCAGAATTGATGAACAAAGATCAAAAGCACTTTCAAACATGTAGAAAACCCAAAACTTCATCAAACATAGCCTTAAATTCTACTCTATAGACATAAAGAGTCTTTTCCAAAGTTCATTCTAATATTTAGAATGTTTCTCATCACAGAAAAAAATGCTTTTTTTCTTGTTTTGAAGCTTCCTTCAATAATAAATGTAATAAATAGTAATAGATAGTAATAAATGACTAGCTGCTCTGTAGTTGCAATGAGATAACCAGCTACTCAAATATTTTTAGAAGAGGATTACAAAGGCTCAATAGCTGTACGCATATGATCATATAAAAGAATATTTATCCAAATGAACTCCAACAAATGGAAATGAGGTTTTTTTTTTCTTTGTTGCTGCTTTTGTTTCCTGTACCTTTTCTCTTGTTTATAAGTTTTTCTGTTTGGGGAGGGCAGGGGGGATGCAGAAAATATGAAACAAAGGGTGAACAAAGGCAGCAGTGGAACTCATTATGTTGAAAATGAGGTATACCACTTGTGGGTCTGGATGGGAAGGAAAAACTGGAAGAGAGAGGGGGAAGGGGTGACACTGTTATAAAAGAAATGTGCTCATTACCTGACTTACATAGCTGTAACCCCTCTGTTCATCACTTAAAAAATCAATAATATATGTATATATGTATGTATACATATGTACAATATATGTATACATACATATATATACTTACCATCTTTTACTGTGAGCAGTACTGTCAGTTTTAATCTCCTCATTTTTATCATTGCTTTTGGTCTTGTCAACTGTCAATACTATCTTTCAAGTAGGTGAGATACATGTTGGTGGCTGATAACAATGTGGAAAATGGATGTTTCAACTTCTGAAGAAAGGCCAGTTTCTAATGAGCTATAAATCTCCAATAAATTGTCTGTGTCTCTAGATTCTAACAAATATTGTCTTATTTTTTATGTGAATAGAAACAAGAAGTGTAATGATACAGTACATGTATGGAATTCCTTTTAGGAAAAGAATGCCATTTAATAGCAAATTAAGAAAATATCCAAGACATTTACTGGTGGCTCAAGTTTATTATCAAGACATTTACTGGTGGCTCAAGTCTATTATCTCAAGTTTATTATCCTAGATACTCAGGAGACAGATCTGCATGATTGTGGTTCAAAGCCAGACTGAAAAAAAAAGGTTCACAAAGATACATTTTCAAATAACCATCAAAGCCCTGTGCTGGAAAAATGGCTCAAGTGACAGGGTCAGCTGAGCAAACTTGAGCTCTAAATTCAAACCATGGCGCCAGCAAAGGAAATCTAGCATACTTTTCCAAATGATCATGGTAAGTTTTTCCATAAGAACAAATTTAAAGAAAAACAAGGTGCTAGGAATGTGGCTTAGTAGTAGAGTTCTTGCCTAGCATGATGAAGCCCTGGATTTGATTCCTCAGCAGCACATAAACAGAAAAAAGTAGAAGTGGCTCTGTGAATCAAGTGGTAGAGTGCTAGCCTTGAGCAGAGAGAGGCTCAAGGACAGTGCTCAGGCCCTGAGTTCAAGCTCTAGAACCAGCAAGAAAAGAAAGAAAGAAAGAAAAGAAACACAATTGAACATATAGTTGTTTTATCTTAGGCTAGGACAAAGAATAAATATATTAGCTTCCAAAAGTTATTATCCATGATTAAATATTTCCCTTTATACTGTTCTGTATTTGAGGATATGAACTTTTTTCTTCTCCATGTTTTCATTTTTCTCTTCGGTTTGACGTAACTTCACTGTGCATTATACAGTCATATTCTCAGTAATAAAAAAAACAAAGCATATATCTTATCTGTATGGATGTGCTATAGGTGTGCATTTCATTCATTAATTGTTAGCTTATTTATGGTCGTTTTCATAAGCTTCTGTGTGGGAGAAAAACATTTAAAATTAAACTGAATAAATACATCACTGATACGTCAAAAACGAACTTATAACTTTGGTGGGGTGGGGGAGGGGAGGAGGATGGGAAGGGTTGGGAAGGGGAAACAAAGGGGAAACCATGCTTGATAAGAAATGTTCTCATTATCTTGCCCATGTAATTGTAACCCCTCTGTACAGTATTTTCACTATAAATAAAATAAAAAATAAATAAATACATCCCTGATTCAAAGTCAATTATACAGGTTGAAACCCTGCTGCAAGTTTTCAAAGATATACTTTTTTTCTGTGCTCTTTTTTCAATTTTTTAATTTTTATTATAAAGATGATATAGAGTGGTTACAATTATGTAAGTCAGGTAAAGAGTATATTTCTTTTTGAACAATACACCCTTCTCTTGTTCTCTCCCAGATTTTCCCTCCTGTCCCCACTAAAGATATATTTTATGATAGGTTATGGTATTTTACATATTGGGCATAAGCAAGAACTAAATAGTCAAGTACTATTAACCCAAAATAACTGAATAGTTATGTATTCAATATGATTTTTAAATGTTAGATAAAGATGAAAACTATATTTTTAAGAAAACAAAATATTTTCTCCATATCACAATCAATCTCTCTCTCTCACTCTCTCTCTCTCTCTCTCACACACACACACACACACACACACACACACACACTAAAACTGCTTGGAAACCACATCAGTTTCAAAAAAGTTAAGAAAAGAAACCATAATAATATTAATCACAATAATATTGATCACTTAAGAAAAATATAGAAAAATAATAAGCATAATCTATTTTAATATGTTTTATTGTAAAAATACTGTACAGAGGGATTACAGTTACATGAGCAAGGTAATGAGTACATTTCCCATCAAACCTTGGTGCCTTCTCTTTTGTTTTTCCCCTACCATCCCCTCCCTCCCCACCTCCCCAACTCCTCCCTCTCCCCCTACCCTGAATATGATCATATAAGATAATGTTAAGCAAAATGAGCCCAAGATAGGGACACAAGTGGGTTTTTCTTTCTTGCTATTGTTTTTAACCTATTTATAAAATACTATGTGATTTTTTGTTTCTTTTCTATGTTCTTCCCCCATGATATAGCCCCTGTTTTCGCTGTGTTTGATTCCTGTGCCTTTCATCTTGTATATATATATTTCTAATTCAGGGAGGGGAATGGAAATAACAAAATGCTGAAATAAAGATACAGGTTGACCTATTGTAACAATGAGATGTACAAGACAGTATGTTGAAAGCATATTCTATTTATTGCTTTAATAAATTGTTGCTTTAATGTTTCTACTTATTATAGGTAAATATAGCCTTACATTTTCTTTAATCGTCTATATAAAAATAAATCATTTTAAATTATATTTTATTTATTAAGGACAATTCTATATAAAAGAACAATCTCAAAAGGTGTGTAGACATCGAGTATTAAGTCAACTAATAGTGAACCCAGTGTCAATCATAAGACTATATCATGTTTCATTACCCAGTATCTTACCACAATCTCAATAAGGTTTCAGTATAATGACAATAGGTTACAGCTGATAGTGCATGAATATACACTCAAAGACAGCTCAAAGTTCCTTTTTGATACCTATTATCAAGGGACATTTTACCAGAACTAGTTGACTCCTGTTTTACTGAAGCTCTGCATAATGTAGAGAAGGAAACAGAATCAAGATCCCTCCTGTCTTCTGAGTTTAGAAGGCAAATTGTCAATTTAGGCATATTAAGAGTCTGGATCTGAATCAAAGGAAATTGCAGGATATCCCCTTCTGGAACACATGGGAATGCATCAATAATGCTTCTGCATAAAAAAGATTATAGCTAAAATGCAAAGTTGAAACCAGAAAAAACAAACAGAAAAAGAGGCCAAGATGGAAATTAAAGAGCAAGTGATAATAATGAATGGCAAATATTAAAACATGATAAATATTAATGCAACAGCAGAAACATGATTTAATTCACATTAAGTATGAGTCATCTAAGAACTAAGTCAGAGTCTATAAGAAACAAAATTTTAATATAAAGATACAAATTAAAGAAAGCATACCATATAACTTCGATCAAATAAATTAGGATAACTCTGTTAGTTTCAGATAAAATTGACTTAAAAACATAGAAAAATTATTAGTGGCAAAAAGGCACAACAGATAATGATGGATGTGGTAATTTATACAGCAAATATGAGTAATTAATTTGTAAATACCAAAAGAAAAGTCAAAATTCATGAGACAAAAACTTCTAGAATTGCACAAATAAACTGATCCTCTGTTACAAGTAACATGAAAGCCTCTTTCCTCAACTGAAAGTTCCAACAGGCAATAAATCAGTAAGGTTATAGTTGAACTGAACAATACCATCAATCAAATAGTTCTAATTGACATTTAGAGAAAATTCATTCGACAACACCAAAATGTACTTTTTTGTTCTCAGTATTACATGAAGCATTTATAAAGACTGATCATATACTGGGTCATGAAATAATTTAAAAACTTTAAAGAATACATATAAAAAACATGCCACAGCAGAATTATGCCACACTAGAATTAAAATAGAAATTAAAGAAACAATGTTGAAAATTCTCACACTATAGATGAAATGGCAGAATTCTGGATAACACTTGGTTCAAAACAGTACCAAAGAATAAAAAGGTTTTGCACCAGGTCAAAATGAAACTATAACTTGTCAAAATGTGTAGGTTGCAATGAAATCAGTTCTTAGAAATAAATTTACAGTATTGGATGAATGCTAGAAAAGAACTAAGATATTACATCTTAATCCCCATTTCCTGAAATGGATGAAAAAGAACCACCTAAACCTAAATGCAAGACAAACAGAAGAAATTATAAAATCTAGAGTTAGAAATCAATGAAGGTGAAAATAAGAAGCCAACAGAGAAAATAAAACCAAGAACAGAATTACTGAAAGAAATTAGTGCATAAAATTGATAAAGTTCTACCCAAACTAATGTAAGAAAGGAATGAGGTGATACAAATTACTAGTTTCAGAGAGAAAAGTAAGATTCCATGGTTACTGAAAGTAAAGAAAATGAATATTACAAAGAACATTTTTCCACAAATACCATAACCAAGATGAAATTGGAGAGGTTCATAAAAAAGAAAAAGAAACTCCTGAAATCATACAAGGTAGTAGATTATATGAAACAGTCTATATCTACTATAGAAATTGAATTTAAATATTTCTTTAAAAAGAATCATATTTTATGAAATGATAAACATTTGACATCAAAATTTAACAAGTTAGTTCAGCAATATGTTGTGAAATTTGCACCAATTTCTGAAAATATGCATATGCAGTTAATATGAAAGCATAGTAGAATGATTTGTATATTGTACAGCATGAAATGTAAATATAATATGGGTTTTTCAACTGTATTGTTAGAATTTATATGAATAGGGTCCACTGAAAAGCAGATTTATAATTAACATCCCAAACTGGATAAAATTCAGGAGCTATGCTTAGTTGTATGAATCCATACTGAAAGCATCAAATATTAAACCTTAAGTTAGTTGTTACAAGGAGTTATATTATTTGGAATCCCTCCCAACATATACTATACTTTAGATAATATGTTTGTATACATATTTGTATGACTCAGTGTTTACATATATACTTGTAATTTAGATCTAACTTCCAAATATGACAGAAAACATGTGTCATTTGTCCTCTGATTTTGACTTACTCAAAATATTCAACATATATATATGAAAATAGATCCAGTTAAATTGAAGAGACAGGTGGAATTGAGAGTGATAGTAGTGAATGGGGAAAAGGTGACACTGATTAAGATGTATTGAGCTTACCTATTGACATGTTGAATGAAATCCATTTGTAAAACTACATAAAAGTAATAAAAATAAATAAGAGCCGGGCACTGGTGGTTCACACCTATAATCCTAGCTACTGAAGGGGCTGAGATCTGAGGATCATGGTTTGAAGCCAGCTGAGCAAGAAAGTCTATGAGACTCTCATCTCAAATTAATCACCAAGAAAAGCTGGAAATGGAGTTCATAGTAGTAGAAAAATAGTCTTGAACACAAAAACTTAGGGACGGCATCAGGGCCCTGAGTTCAAGCCCCATGACCAGCATAGAAAGGAAGAAGGAAAGGAAGGAATGAAGGAAGGAAGGAAGGGAGGAAGGGAGGAAGGGAGGGAGGGAGGGACCCATATATCAAAACCCCAAATACCAATATCATACTGCATGAAAATTTGTTCTGAAAGTCCTCAAAATTAGAGTGTAGGTTACCAGATATTTAGGAGATCTTGAGATTGTTGTCAGGGGAGTTTGTAGAAGTGTTGAGTTAGATAGAAGGAATAGGTTCCAAGATTTCTTATACAACATGGTGATTCAAGTCACTAATGTACTATATTCCTAAAGATACTAAGTGAGTACCTATAAACTATTCCCACAATAAATATGGTGAGAGGTTGTGCATTCATAAATTACTAGATTTCATCATTGGGCAGAGTAGTTATACACTATCTCAAGACATGCATTACGTGGTTAAATACATGCAACTTTAGCTGCCAATTTAAAATGTAAAAATCAATAAAATAAAAAATACGATGAATCACTCAGTTATTAATATTTCAATACTGCCTTTTTCACAGTTCATGGCCACAATTGATAATAATGATAATGATAAATACTGAAAATTCTGAGGAAGTCTGGCGAGAAAGAGTAAAAATATGAATTAAGATAACCAGCTTTTGATGTCTTGTTCTTTGTTTTGGGTTTTATTGTACAGTAGAAACCCTCCAATGAAGTGCTCTTTGGTTTCATCTCTGTAACTTGAATTTGCTTAGGAACTAGAATTTGGTTGATTTATTTATGGAGTCATTGTCTTCCACACAGAGAAGATTTCCTCAAAACTTACTTGGGTCCCTTCTGGCACAGCTCAGATGCTCAATTTGTGAATAAAAGAAACAATGTCAGTGCAGGACTCTGGGATGTCAGAGGATTGGAAACTCTCCTTAGAATCTGCTCCTGAAACTCCTGCCAGTAGCCATTTGGGAGTGAATGATACTACCTGGCAAAGGCCTGGGATTTGGAAAAAGTCCTCGGAGTTGGAGCTGAGTCAGGCTGCCATCCAGGATGGCAGAGCTCAGACTTCATACGAAACATCTAGTGCAAGGCACTATTGAGCTAATTCTTGACACCATTCTTACACGTATGAGGACCTTCCATCTTTACATAGGAAAATGAAGCAGAAGGTTTCTCTTGAATCTGCGTAATAACAGAATGTTCATTTCAAGAGTTTTAGTTTCTGGTTGTTTATAGAACTTCTGGTTCGCCAATGAACAAAATGGACAAAATAAAACAGTAAGTAATTCTGCTCCTTGTTGGGTAAGAAATTATAAGGAAAAAGTTCAGTGTATTGGTAACATATGTGAGTAGCCTTAACGATTAAGCAGAGATCTGTGGTTCCACATATTGACTTATTATTCAAAGAAAAATTTAACATCTCCATCAACCTGTATGATTTTCAGACAAATGAAAGGATTATTGCAAAATGGGAAAGTGATAAAGGTCTTGCCAACAAATGTACGAAAATGTAAGGGCTACATACTTATCACTAGGGATAAGTAAAACTTAAAAAATGTTTAGAAAGAACTACTCATTTAAGCCATAAATTTATTGTTGAAATAGTTAACCTTTGACAGGCAACACATTTATTTGGGATTTGATGAATTCCTGATTTCTTTGTTACTTCTAGTAAGGCTACACAAATATAAGATGTAAAAACCATAAATGAGACAGTGTTCAACCTCAGTAGTTATGAGGACACTGAAATGACATGTGACCCCATAATTGTTAGGTTAGCTATCATTGATCAAAAGCTAGTGCTAGCAACGTTGAGTAGAATGCCATAGTATTAGTGTCAATCTTAGTGAACCTTAGTGATGTAGCAGCTTTCAAAAAGTATTGAGGTTTTTCCAAACCTTAAAAATAGTTTAACAATGTCATTCTCATCTCCTTTATCTTTTTCTGTTGTTGTTCTGCTCCTGGACCTTGAACTTGGCTTGGGCACTGTCCCTGAGCTTCTTTTGCTCAAGACTAGTACTCTACCACGTGAGCCACAGTACCACTTCCAGCTTTTTCTGAGTCATTTGTTGGAGTCTTACAGACTTTCATACCTGGCCTGGCTTTGAACCATCATCCTCAGATCTCAGCCTCGTAAGTAGTTAGAATCACAGGTGTGAGCCACCAGCACCCAGCTTGGGAGTCTCAATTCTTGTGTACATGTCTAAAACCATTGAAATTAGTATCTCACATAGATAACTACATATCCACGATCAATATGTTATTTACACAATAGTAAAATATAAAAACAAACCATATCAGTAGGAAGTCAACAGAAATGAACTTTGGAGGGAAGCACTGACTCATACCACTTGAGTTTTTGAATAATAATAGAGCTTGCCTGGTGATAGATGGAGTCCAAATGCATGGAGACTTCTAGCTTCTAGGATTAACAGCTATGTTCATTTCAAGTCAAAACATAGGAGTCCAAAAAGAAATCACCCAAAGTAAACATGCAGTTGAGGGATAAAATGACTAAGTATGTAATTCAAGACCTGCTCCTAAATAAAAAATCCAAACGGACTTTAGATCTTCGTATTATCAATTTAATCAATTTATGAAGCCCAAAAGTAATATGGGATAGAAATTCGTAAGAGCACACAGTGAGGATGATTATTCTTATATCTACCATATCAGGTGTAATTTACAAGACTTGAGGTTGGAGCGGAGCTGCATGACAATTTATCATGCAATTACCAAAGTGAACCCCTCTTTACTTGTTTTCTAAGCAATTTTTACTAGACTTACTTTACCCAATTGGCAACTACTTAAATTAGCAGTTACTATGCCACAAATAATTTTCACCTCCCTACAATCTTCATGTCATCTTCCAGAGTGGAGTAAGATTATAAATACCCACATATATAAATGTATGGATGACAGAGGAATTTGGTGTATATAAATCAAAACATTTGCTTATTTGAAAAATAATGTGTTTTGACCAATTCTACTATAGATGTACAGAAGTAAGATACAAAATTTTACACGATTGTAGATAAGATCCTGTGAGGTTAAAATAAGTATCTAAATGTTGGAGAAAATATTTTATTTCTGTTTGGCACTTACCAATAGATAATCTTAAATTTTAAATAGATAAGCTTAAATTTTTAATGAAGATTTGATTAAAACTACTCAAGTGTTGTTGAGTACATTTTAAATTAAGGTAACTTCCAAATAAGCAGCAAGTAGATTTTTTTAACAAATTGATAGGCATTTTATTTTTCAAAGAAAATTCTAAGATCGTGTCAATATGAAAAGAGAAATATTTCAAGTGTATTGATGGAATCAGGAGAGTATGCTTAAGGGGTGGGGTTGAACATAGCACTTGAATTCTCACAGTTGAATTTTAAGTGGCAAAAAGTTTTATAACAGATTGGAAATGTGATCTTTTGTGTGCATGCAGCAGGCTATCAAGGTTTATGATGTCAAGTCGGTAACCATCCTGGCAATACAAGTGTGAGCAAGAGCAATATGGGTTATGTGAGCCAACCAACTTCTAAATAATTAAAGCAGCATTCACAGCCTTCTAAAAATATAGGTCTCCATTCACCCACAAGATGAGCCTCTCACTGAGAGACTGTCTGGAATGCCATGGTTATTAATGGCACTAATAATATTGAAGCTAACAAGCTCTATTCCAAAAGGGGTTGGTGGGGATAATGCAACTGAGCAGACAATTCCTATAGTAACATGGAGAGCTGGCAGCATAAAAACTAAAAATTTGCTTCCAAAATATTTGCATTTCTCTTTTTAAAGTCATTGTTCTAAGAGGATGTACTTTAAATACTGTACCCTCAGTTCAATACTAATCAACTAAGAATGCACTCGGTCCTGCACTCCTACAAGTTAAAATCTGAGGCTGTCTCTAGAAAAATGTAAATTCAAATAATTTATGAACAGTCTTATAATTTTCACTTACTGTTCTTAGGTTAAAATGTAATATAGGTGTGTATGTGTGTGTGTGTGTGTGTGTGTGTGTGTGTGTGTGTTCCAATTGACTGAGGGATCATAAAACTTTAACTTATCTGTCTTCCCAATGAAACTCTGTAATGACACATATATAGATTCTAGAATGAAATAGTAGGAATTTAAGTAAATTTCTTTATTTTTATGAGCATTCATTTCTAAAGGACAAGTGAATTGCCATGTACCTCGTAAATTATATTGAGAATTGCTTAAATAAGAGACATGCACATTTATGTAAGTAAAAGTACTTGAAAACTAGAATTACCTTTTGGAAATATATATGGAGAGGGAGACAGACAGAGGGAAAGAAAGAAGAGAAGGAGTAAAAGAGAGAGGGAGAAACAGACAGACAGACACAGAGAGGAGAAAGAAGAGAGAATGAGATAGAAAATCAACGCCTTCCATATTATAACTTCACGGTAGTTATGGATATGTTTCTGAGACCAGTTTCTAAACCGAGATGTATTTTTAAGAGAAAAGAAGAACTACTCCTGGACATGAAAGGAAACAGAAAGTAACATACAAAGAAGAGCCTGAATAAAACCAATTTTATAGCAATTATATATGTGGCTCCAGTACAAACGTTTTTCCAGAAAGGGAAAGTGTGTGAGAGCAGCCTGAGACCTCCAGCAACACTTCACTCTGAAACAGGCTTCTCTGATTTAATCCCCCTTGACACCAATCTCAGACCATGAAGCTAGAGCCAAATCAATTCTTTTGGAAAAAATATTTCTGTAACTGAAACACATCTCCAATATCTTGTATAAATCAGGAATCCATGAAAAAAATAACACATTTACTCTAAACTGCACAAAAGTTAGGGAATAAAATGTGATTTTTTTCCTGATTTTAATGGTGTAACCAGAAATTAAGTCATCTTAAGGACACAAATAAACCATTTATAACAATTTCATGAAGTATATGGAAAATAAAGTATAATATACATTCTTTTCCTTCAATTATTTTACATATACGCCAAGAGAGCAACATGAAGCTAAAGAATTCAACTTTATTCAGTCACAATGGGGCATCATCACAAGTTTTCATTCAACAGGGATACACTTCCCATTTTATTAGACATAGTCAATATGTATTAATACACTGTTTGTTGGAATGTAAATTTGTTCAACCACTCTGGAAAGCAGAATGGAGATTCCTCAAAAAAATTAAACATTGAACTACCCTATGGTATAGCAATGCCATTCCTGCGACTTTTTCCAAAAAATTACAAACTAGAATGTGCTAGAGCCACCAGCACAACATGTTAATTGCAACATGATTCACCATAGCCAAAGTATGGAATCAGCCCATATATTCCTCAATAGATGAGTCAATCAAGAAAATGTGGTGTATATATATTATATTATATTTATATATGTATTATATATAATGGAATTTCAGTCATCCATTAAAAACAATGATATTGTATCATTTGTAAAAAAATTGGAAGACCTGGAAAAAATTATGTTGAATGAAGTTAAATCAGGAGAAAAAGGATACATGTTTCCTTCATATTTGGAAGCTAGATTTAGCTTATAAAATTGTAAGTAAACATGTTGGATGGTATGCAAATGGTTACACATGTATTAATTAGAATATGTTAGGTCCAAAGAGTATACAAATAGTACATTACAAAGATAAAGTCAAAATTCAACAAACTAAACACCAGGAAGTAGGTACTTGAAAAGGGTCAGATAAGTCAAGGGAAAAGATATAGAACAATGAAGAGAAGAGGGAGAGAACACACTCAAGAATTTCAATGTATATCCCACAAATTAAGACACTAAGAATTTCAATGTATATTCCACAAAATTAAGAAGAGTGAGAGTACAGATGTGTAGCAGAGAGATGGGTAAGAATGGGCAAATTACATTACTAAATGTCAATTCCTTTATAGTATTAAATGATTAAAATTAAATTAAATGATTAAAATTAAATGATTAATGATTAACAACAACAACAACAACAAAACGCAGGAAGCTGTTCAGCTGGCTTTTTGCAATGAATGACTGAAGTACCAAAGGTCTCTTTAAATTTCCAACCATCCTTATGTGCTTTAATAAATGCTTGTGAAATTCCTTTAAATACTTCGTTTATTTTCTCTGCTTCAAATTCTTCTTTAAGGTCAATTGTTAGATCAATATTTTCATAGGCAGCAAAATATGTCCATTGGAAAACATGCATTTTTAAGGAAAGAACTTATTTTTACCTGATTTTTAAGTATATTTTTACATAATGATAATGGGGACAAAGTTTTACTAACTGTTCTATCAGTGTGTGCTATGGTGCATTTTTCTTCAAGTTAAATAATATTCAAGTATTTATTGAGAATTGTTTTAAGGTATTTATATCTGTGTAACTTTTTTGTTTTTAGGTTTGTAATTCGAGGAAGCAATTCTGAATCAATTAGAATCCTCAGTTGTAATCAGATTGCAGCTGGTCCACTCTGGCAGCCAGGAATGGTTTTATTCAAGACTGGTGGATTGTTGGAAGGCTGGAGTTCACTTCATCTCCTTTCTAACTTACTATTGTCTCCCTAATATTACATCTAGTCACCAGAGCAAAGTATTTGCACCTCTTAAATGGAAATCTGGGCCTCTAAGTCACCAATGTGAGTGTCTTGTCCTTTGAAAAGAAAGTGTTAATTCTATCATAGTGTTGTGTTCAGCAAAACAAGTTAACACTTTAGATCGAGTTACACAAAAGTTAGGAGGCAAATCTAAGAGGAAAGGAAAAGGAAGACCATTTTCAATGGCTAAAGTAGCAAAGAATTTCTCTCTGTAAGCTGCCAGATAGTGAAGTTCAAAAGTAAAATTGAACTTATGAACTGCAAAGGAACACAAATTATAAATATGAGAATACAATAATTAAAACAGACATTTGTTCCCTATTGAGCTGCCTGCCTTACCCTTTGAGGTCTTCTGTTCCCATTTAAGTTACTGCCCTTACCTGTTAGCCTACTTCTCATGGAGAGGTATAGTTTCCTTTGCTAATTAAATCATTCTGTACTCAAATAAAAGTTAAAACAACTATAATGATTGGTCTTAAAACTTATTATAAGTAAGGGAGTAAATATTCAGTGTATATGAAGTTGTTCAAAATTCATTCAATCTAAAAGATGAAGAGGAAAGGAAAACAAAATGAACCTAACCACATGAACTCATGGAACAAAACTGATTTTTCAAAAATATATTTGTTAAAAAGAGAGAAAGATAGTCAGGCAAGAAAATATTCATGTTGGAATATTTACTAAATAAACATCTAAAATATTGGCTGCTGAACTAAGATACAATATGACTCTTAAACAGAATATACAAGAGGAAAGACACTGCCACATCACAAACTGATAAAATGGAAAGATAAAAGAGAGATATTTAAAATGAACCATTTTCATTTTCTTTTCCTCTGCTTTTCTGGTCCATCCAAATGACCAAAGCATCTTCAATGTATTTTCTTCTAGTAATTTTTTTTGTTTGGGGTTTATATTTCAGTCATTTTGTACTGCTTTTGTAACTGATGATTTTTCTTCTGCATGTGGATATCCAATTTTCTCACTACTATTTATTGAAGACTGTTCTTTCTCCAGTGAAAGTTCTCAACACTGCTTTTATTAAATCAGTTTGCAGTGTATGCATGAATACTTAGAGGTGCTCTGTTCCATTCCTTTCATCTATATGTCTATTTTTATGCCAGTATCAGGATGTTTTCATGGCTATTAATTTGTAGTATATTTTGAAGCCAGGATACAACACCTCTGACTTTGCATGAATGGTTAAGAATAGTCTTGACTATTTGGGTATTTTGTGATTCCTATAAATTTAGAATTGTCTTATTCTTCTGCTGTGAAAGACGTCAATGGTATTAATGGTAATTTTGAATCTGTCTATCTAATATGGATGCTTTTAATAGCATTAAATATTGCAATACATAAGCTTGTACTTTCACTTCTTGGTGCCCACTTTAATTTCATCAGTGTTTTGTGAGTTTGCTGCAGAGTTCATCTAGTACTTCGACTATATTTACCACTAGCTATTTTTTTTAGCTGTTATAAATGGGGTGGCCTTCTTGAATTCTATTGCAGATAATTTAAAAATGACACATAGCAATGATACTTAACTTTGTATGATGAATTTGAATTCTGTAAAATTACTGAGTTTATTAGTTACAACAGTTTTTTGAAAGTTTTCAGCTTCTCCATGTTCAACATATGTCAAATGTTGACTTATGACTTTATTATGTTGAAATACATTCCTTCCACATCTAATTTCTATTCATTAGTTTTGTATTAAATTTACTTCTTAGTTTTCTTTTCTAGAAAATGTATATGGAAATGGAAGTTCATTATCTTAGAATCATTTGGAAAATGTAACACAATATGTTTTGCAAATATGGTATCGGCACTGACCATTAACATGCAGTCACTAACTGGGCATATCTCTTATTAGAGCTATATTTCTTTTTTTCCCCCAGGACTATGGTCCTTAAGCACTGTCAAGTGGCTCTCACCTTTGGTTCGGTTACCAAGTCACCAGTGTGGCTAGGGAAATGGATGGAGGTGACTGTCATCACCTGTATTCCTTTTGACTCTCTTTAGTCTTGAAAGCACAGACCCAGTGGTCCACTGCTTAGACTGTTTCTCACATGCTTCCACTTTGTTTAATAATGTAATAATTACTGAGCTCTGTTGAGTCTTAAGACTTCAACTAAATTGAAAATGTAGAATACGTTCACTACGCTAGGGAGAGGTTTTGCCAGTAAAAGAGAAAAACGGGAGGTTGTCTTTCATTTTTAATTTTAATCATGTGGTTTAATCTGGGAAGTAGCTAAGTAAAGAATAAGCACGACTTCATCCTGTTTACTGTGCTGTCCTCCTTTAATTATTAAAAGGAAAAGGAAAACAAGCAATGAAGAAAATGTAAGCAAACTCCTCAGAAATGAATCAAAGAAGGTATTCTTTAATTATTTATTCACTATTTTAATTTGAAAGGTATTGGTTCCACTTGTTTTCATGATTTATAAAATCCAAAGCATTAGTCTCATTGAAAGGCCAGTACCAGGACAACAGCACTTGGAAAAAAATAGCTTTCTTCAATATAAATGTATTTTGTTCTTCTTGTGAGCAGATTAAATCCAAGTAGCTGTTATATGCCTTGTTATATTTCACATAGGTCTTACACAAAGGAGCGACTGGAGCTTGTATGCATTACACCTAGAAACAGAGAAGAGGAATACCTCACCAGGAACAAATTCTTCACCACAAGGTTCATCCTGTAGAGACATTGACTGAAAGGAAAACTGCCTTCAGATGAGCACGGCAGGGTTTCTAGATGATACCCTGCATATTCCTCAAAGGTGTTTTTCTATCTTTTGTTTGCAATAAATACACTGTGGTCTTCCTTCTGTCTATACAAAGGTACACATCTTCTACATTTTTATGTATGCTGTTTAATATCTATGTTAATAGAAGGTAAAAATTTCTGATTTTTAAGCAACCAAAGTTACCAATGTAGAGATTTATAAACTATTCCTATTTTAAGATGATTGTATTAGAAGCTAGTAAGTCCTAATAAACTTGATGTAAATACAATCCAAATTTTCACACAGCTAGGATTATGCTCTATGTGTGTGTTTTCTTGTCTTTGTTATTCTTTTTAAATATCTTTGTACTTTCCTTACCACTCTATTTTATTCATTTACAATTACATTTCCGAGAAATAATGTTAATGAGTAGCTGTGTAGCATCTTATGGTGTGAGTTGCTATAATTGCCTTACTGTATTCTTGGACACTGGTGTTTTTAATGTTGGTTGTTATTGTTCATAGAATTCTCATTGCATACTTAGTGCCCAGAGAATTTGATGGCCAAACAAATTAATTATCATATATCTCTTAATATTAACTATTCATTAACTCCAAGAGAAAACATATTTATTCTTATTTAAAATAAAAAATGCTCTAGCTAGATTTCTTGTCTGCCTAACCAATAATTCTGATATGGAAGGGGAAAGAGTTGTTTTCTTTCTTCAGAAGATTTTTCCCCTAAAATCTTTAAAGACTGCATATTTCAACCACTAAGAGAGTTTATGAAAAAAAATTTATTCAGAAGCCTAAATTGGAAACTTGCATGTTGCATATATATGCATATATATATATATAATTAGCTTATGATAATACTTAGGTGGGTACAGTGGGTGGAATGTTGATAAGATACAAGTTTTCCATATTCCCTTGAGTTCTACAAAGAAAGATTTGACATCTATGAAATTTTTATACTACTGTAAGTGTGATCTTACCTTTTCATGATATTCTCCCTGCTCTAACATCCTATCTGGACTCATTATAAACTATATCCACTAGGATTCTTCATCTATATAGTTTCTGTATGAAAATATGTTTTCATGTAAAAGAAATGAACACTTTTCTTCTCTAAACTAAAAGAAATAATGATTCATAAGCCTAAGCAATCAGAGTCTATAATTTATTTAATGGGTGGCTTCAGTTATTTGTATCTTGTGAATGAATTTTGTTTGTATATTAAGATGAAACCATTGTTTATAGTTTCAGATTTCATTTTGATTTTCAGATTTTTGTGTGACAGTATGAGAGTTCAACTAATTTAATATAACACACTGGGAAGGCCTGGGATGTGGTCTTTAAAAGACCAGATTTCATGTATTTTTAAATTCCTAAGAAGTTACATATCTGTGTATAGTTTATTTCCCTCAATAGCTAGATACTTTATATAAAGATAATTGAAATGACCTACAAGATATGGAAACAAGAAGGGATTTTTGTTAGCTAGTTTGTTTGTTTTCTTAGTGTACTGTATGCAGTTACTTCTTCCCCGCCTTTGGTTTACCTCTTGTCATCACTGTTTTTGATTTAGATACTCTTTGTATTGTATATAAGTTTATCTGAATTGGGGATCGGAAGGGGAATCACAGACATGGTAAGACAAAGGACAAAGGGTGAACCAATGCAACAGGTATACTCACAAGACACTATGATGAAAATGAACTTTACAACTTGGGGAAGGAAAGCAGGATTAAATGAGGGAGGGGTAACACTGTTAGAAAAGGAATGTAACTGTAACCCCTCTATACATCATCTTTACAATAAAAAAAAGGGAGAAGAAAACCTGAAATGAGCTAAGTCATAAATAATGTAAATTCATTTCTCATGGTTCTGGAAACTGGAAGGACCAAGAAGGACCAAGTACCATAGAGTCAGTGTTGGAGAGAGGTTATTCTTTGCTACAACACCTAATATCCACTGTAAAATATAATACAACCTTATAATGAATTTTGGGTGGGCCAAGATTGCTTAGATCTCATTAGAGAATGAGTAATTATATTTATATTTGTATTATTCTCCCCTACTTACAAAACATGCTGTTAGCTGTGAGTGTCCTAATGTTCTTTAAAGCCACAAAGAAAAACACAGGAGGAGGTAACAATGTTCCACAAGAAATGTACTCATTTCCTTACTCACGTAATTGTAACCCCTCTGTATAGCATCTTTTTGAGACAATAAAATTTAAAAAACTTTAACAGGGCTGGGAAGGTGGCTCAGTGGTAGAGCGCTTGCCTTGCATGCTCAAGGCCCTGGGTTCGATTCCTCAGCACCACATAAGCAAAAAGAAAAAAGCCGGAAGTGGCGCTGTGGCTCAAGTGGTAGAGTGCTAGCCTTGAGCTGAGGAGCTGAGGGACAGCGCCCAGGCCCAGAGTTCAGGCCCCACGACCGGACCCAAAAAAAAAAACAAAAAAACTTTAACAACAAAAAAGGAATGAACAATGCCTATGAAAAGAAACTTTATTATTTTGCATAAAAAAGGAAGGCAAAGCAAAAAGTTTCAATGTAAAAAATTCTAAAAATGATATACTTTATCCACTTCTAGGTATGTATAGTCTTCAGAGTACCTTTAACAAAATGTACATTTATGAAAATTTATTTTTATCATTTTCAGCATTACTTTCATTAAAAAATTATTGTAAAGATGGTATACAGTGGGTTTACAGTTACATGTCAAGTAATGAATACATTTCTTTTTCAATAATGTTACCCTTTCCCTCACTTTCTTCTAGTTTTATATTCCTGTTGCTGCTCACAAGTCATATAGTTCATTTTCAACCCTGTGCCTAATGAGTATCACTGTTGCCTTTGTTCATCCTTTGTGGAATTCGCACTGTGGCTCAAAGTGGTGAAGTGCTGCTAGCCTTGGGCAAAAGAACTTAAGGACAGTGCCCAGGCCCTAAGTTCAACCCCACGACTGTCATAAACACCCAAAACTTTCAGCATTGTCAGCATTGTTTACCATAGCGAAGATATGGAACCAACCCAGATGCCCCTCAGTAGATAAATGGATCAAGAAAATGTGGTATATACACACAATGGAATTCTATGCCTCCATCAGAAAGAATGACATCGCCCCATTTGTTAGGAAATGGAAAGACTTGGAAAAAATTATATTAAGTGAAGTAAGCCAGGCCCAAAGAAACATAGGTCCCATGGTTTCCTTTATTTGCAATATCTAGTATATGTCTGAGACAAGCAGAAAAGGTCAGATTAAGTTGATGTTAGGTGAAATGAACCCCAAAATAAGTATTCAAATTTTTTTTCTTTCATGTGACTGTTTCTAACATATTTATAAGATGATTTCTTTGTTGCTTTGTATGTCCCTCCCCCACTGTATTTGATGTTGGTATAATTTGTGGAGAGGAAGGGCAAAAACAAATCGTTTAACTAGGGATACAGGCGGACCCATTGCAACAATGAGATGTACAAGTCATTATGTCCAAAACGAACTTTACAACTCCGGCTGGGAGACGGTGGGGGGCTGGGGGGAGGGATGGCAGATGGGAATGGATGGGAAGGGGAAATAAAAGAGGAGGCAACAATGCTTGATAAGAAATGTACTCATTATCTTGCCCATGTAACTGTAACCCCTGTGTACAGTATTTTCACAATTTAAAAAAAAGCTTTCAGCATTGCTTTCATAAACAATATAAATCAACGATAAATTCATTTAGTCACAATAAAGATTTTAAGCAATTATAGTTACAATTGATATTCATATAATACAGGGGTTGATGTATTTATAAATATTTAATATAATCAATTATTTGCATGGTCATTTTGTTCTCTTCTATTTAAACCTGAGTGTGTATTTCTTTGATCTAAGAATTCTAGATAGGGCTGTGGTTATTATTCTCTGTCATTATGTAAAGTTGATAAAATATAACTACATAAATTTTTTTCTATTACTCTGAAGCATCCATGTTGTTATTCTGGTGATGAATAAATATTTCTAACTATCCAGGATTGTGGGATTCATAAACTAAATGCATTATGTCATAATCTTTGGCTTTTAAAAACCTCTTCTGATATTCAAAAACATTCCATATATTCTCTATGCTTTATTTTTCCCTGTCTTTTTTTCTTACCTTTCTGGTTTTGGGATAGTTTCTGAGGATCACTGGCTGTGTTTGGGGATGAGAAAGATTTATTGAGTCCATGCTATGTGGTAAGCATCAAATAAATCACAGAGAATATCATTCTGTTTCCTTCACCTCTCCCTAAGCCTTCAAGTCATTAGTCCTCAAATTAATGACATCTTCCAATATTCTATGCAAGGATGACCTTTCCTTTTCTGCTAACCACACTTTATCAGGTTAAATGACAGTGACACTGAATATATCTATGTATATTGGGAAAAATGAGTATAATATACGTATAGGTATAACATTGTGCATGCATAGGACACTAAGCTTTCTAAATTGGGACTTAGCAAGTAAAACTGTTATATTCACTGATGACAGTGTTTTATGTAGACTGTTTATTATTTTCACATATTGAGTGAGAGTAGTATACAAGTTCCATTCCTACTTTAAAAAATCATAATCCAATGCTTTGTGTTAATTTCTTTGCTCTTTTCAGTGTATTTCTTACAGAAAAAAATCTTCAAAACATCCTTAAAAAACGAGTTACTCTAAAGTCCTCAATCTATCAGAATTTATTGATGAATAATTGTAAAACTTTAGAACTTCAGTCAAGTTAGATCATTGGGTAAAAGTTTTCTATTTGTTTTCAGTAATTGCAACTTCACTCCTGAGGATATGAACTTCCAGCTGTCATATGTCTGTGATGGATTGCATCCCTTTTCAGCTATTAAGGAAGCCCCACTATGTTTCTATGTTTTCTGGCAAAAAAAAGAAGTTAGCTTTACACAACAACTTGGCAAATAATGTTGGCATGCAACAACAAAGCACATGCAAATTGGCAAGAAAAAAATAACTTGTGTACAAAACCATTTCCCAAAGCAGCAGGTGCAGAGCCAAATTCACCTTACTAGATCCTCTAATATGCACAAACTTATGTACAAAAAATTTAAAAACTTGTCTAACTCAGTATAAGTTTAGACCTAGGTTCTCTTGTTTGTGTTTTGGGGGAAGGAAAAACATTGAATCAAGATGAAAAATATTTCTATCTTCGAGAATAAACATTTACCAGAATATACAGAATATGAAATTTTACAGTACCTCCATAAAATGAAGAATGAACAGTTGCAAGACTGTAGACTCAACATATTATTCACACTTTAAATGCTACGCAGAATGGCTAATTTTACATATAGAGTGATCTACTGGACTGAGTATAAAGTGACCATATATTTTGTCAACCATTTCTCTGTTTCTGTCTGTGAGTATGTTTTGGATGTCATAAACAGTTCTATTTTTAGACTTAGTACTGGTTGTGTCTGTGAGTATGTTTTGATGTCACAAGCATTTCCATTAGTAGACTTAATAGTGTAAAACAAATGCCCTTTATTTAGCCACTTGAAACCCTAAGTAGAACAACAACAACAAAAATGGCTCATTCATGTGTAAGAGGGGATTTCTCATCCCTGGTTGGTTAAGTAGAAACATGAATCACTAACTGCATCACTGGCTCTTCTTGTCTCTCCTGTTGGCTAGTTTTCAAACTGAAACTTACACCTCCAGTTGGTCTCATTATCTGTCCCCAGACTTAGACAGGAATTATGCCATTGGCTCTCCTACATTAACTGACAGGAGATTTCAGGATTTTGCAGGTCCCATAATCACATTAAACAAGCTTCTTATAATAATATCTTTTTATATGTAATAATCTTGTTAATTGTCTATTCCAAGAAACCCCAATTCAGCTTTTATGTATTTTGTGTTATACATATTTAAATTTTTTCAGATGTACTTTGTATCTTTCTTCCAAATTCTATAGGGAATTTAGATAGAGTTCATGAATATCATTTGGCAAGATTTTGGATTCCCATTCTATTGAGTAAGCTACTCTGTTTACATATTCATTTGCTAGTGCTAGAGATAAACTTTTATTCATGAGTCAAACCCGCTCATTCTATTCTAATGTGTATCTTTTGACAAGCAGATGTCATCCCTCTGTTTCCTTGGATTCATATTAGTTTATCCCAGAAAAGTCTATTCAATACTGTAGGTGCACACATGTTAACTTTTTTGTGTATTGTAATAACAATAAAAGTAACAAAGATTGTACGGCTGTGGTTGATTTTTAGATACATTTTTGCTTATTTTATAGATTTATCAATATTAAGCACATTTTTGTTATGTTCATTTCAATCTTGGATTGTCACCCCAATTTATAGTGATGTTAAATCATAGCAAACAATGCAGTTTGATTTTTGCATATGTTCACTTTCATTTTCTTTTTATTCGCATATATTAATTGTGCAAAGATGTTACATAGTGATATTTCCATACATGCGTATAATGTATTTTGATCAAATTCACTTTTTTGCATGTGGAATAAAAATGTGTTCATTTATTCTTTATTTTTACCTACACTTTAAAAAATTATATTATAAAGATGCTGTACAGAAGGGTTACAGTTACATCAGTAAGGCAATGAGTACATTTCTTGGCAAACATCATTTCGCACTCCTTTGTTTTTCTCCCACTATCCCTTACCTCACCCGCTCTTCCACTCACCCCACCCCCGATCCAAGTTGTAAAGTTGATTTCTGACATGGTGTCTTGTGAGAGGCATTGTTGCATGAGGTCATCCTTTGTCCTTGCTTCAGCATTTTGTTATTCCCTTTCACTTCCCCAAATCAGGTAAATGTATATACAAGACACAGGGTACCAGAATCAAAGGCAGTGATTACCAGGGATAAACTAATGGAAAAAGCAATATGAAAAAAATAAAAAGAAAGAACTAGATATAATACATTGATAATGTCAAGGTCAACAACCAAAAAAGAACTGCTGTTTCCATGTCTTGGAGTTCATTTTAATTGATATTAATTTATATGGTCATATGGATATAGCTATTGAGCTATTAAGATTCTCTGCTAGGCCTATCCTAGACATATACTAATTATTACAAATGAAGGAAACTATGGAGCCTATGTTCCTTTGGGTTTGGCTTACTTTACTTGATATGATTTTTTCCCAAGTCTTTTCATTTTCTAACAAATGGAGCAGTGTCATTCTTCTTGATGGAAGCATAGAATTCTATTGTGTGTGTGTGTGTGTGTGTGTGTGTGTGTGTATCACATTTTTTTATCCATTCATCTATTGAGGGACATCTGGATTGGTTCCATATCTTAGCTATGGTAAATAATACTGCAATGAACATAGTTGTGCTGGTAGCTTTAGTGTGGCCTTGCTTGTGATCATTTGGATAAATGTCCAGGAGTGAAATTGCTGGATCATAGTATGTATAGTCTTTTGAGGAACCTCCATTCTGTTTTCCAGCAACAATGTAGTAGCATTCCTTTTAGGCCACATCCCCACCAGCATCTGTTATTATTTGTTTTCTTGATAATGGCCATTCTAACTGGGGTGAGGTGGAATCTCAATGTGCTTTTGATTTGAATTTCTTTTATGTCCAGTGATGTTGAACATTTCTTCATGTGTCTATTAGCCATTCTTATTTCCTCTCCAGAGAAGTATCTTTATAATTCTTTAGCCCAGTTATCAGTGGGGTCCTTGTTTCTTTGGGGATTTGTTGTTGGGAGTTTAATTTTTTTGAGCGCTCTCTCTCAATATATATTCATGTAAATACATATATATGTATATATATTTGTGAAAATACAGTACAGAGGGGTTACAATTACATGTGAAAGGTAATGAGTGCATTTCTTATCAAGCATTGTTGCCTCCTCCTTTGTTTCCCCTTCCCATCTCCGCCCCCCTCCTTCCACCCTGCCCCCATCCCATGCCAAATTTGTAAAGTTCATTTTCGACATAGCATCTTGTACATCTCATTGTTGCAATGGGTCTACCTGTATCCCTATTTAATGGAAAAAATTATATTAAGTGAAGTAAGCCAGGCCCAAAGAAACATAGATCCCATGGTTTCCCTGATTTGCAATAACTAGTATATGTCTGAGACAAGTAGAAATTGTCAGATAAGTTATTGTTAAGCGAAATGAACCCCAAGATAAGGACTCAAATGTTTTTCTTTCTTGCTATTTTTTAAAACATATTTATAAGATATTTCTTTGTTGCTCTAGGTATATTTTTGATATGAGGCCCTTGTCTGTTGGGTAGCTTCTTCTACCAATCTTTTTCCAATCTGTGGGCTTTCAGTTTATCTTGCTAGTTATGCCCTTTGCTATGCAGAAGCGCTGCAACTTAATATGATCCCATTTATCCAGCCTTTCTTTGATTTGTTGTGTTTCTGGATCTTTATTTAGGAAGTTTTGACCTGGGTCAAGGAGCCCTAGATTATACCCTATGCTTTCCTGTAATAATTTTCAGGGTCTCTGTTTTTACCTCAAAGTTTTTGATCCATTTGAAGTTGGTTCTGGTACAGGGTGATATATAGGGATCTAACTTCAATTTTCTATATGTGTGTAGCCAATTCTGCCAGCACCATTTGTTGAAGAGGCTGTTTTTCTTTCATCTGATAAATTTGGCTCCCTTATGGAAGATTAGGTGGCCATAGGTTTGTGAGATCATGTCTGGGTCTTCATTTCTATTCCATTGATCCTCAGACCTGTTCCTGTGCCAGTATCAAGCTGTTTTTTTTTATAACTACAGCTTTATAATAGAGTTTGAAGTTGAGTATTGATGTTCCTCCAGCACTATTCTTCCTGCTAAGGATTGTTTTTGCTATTTGGGGTCTTGCATTGTTCCATATGAATTTTTGGATTGTTTCTTCTATTTCATTAAAGAATGTTATTGGGATATTGACAGGTATTGCATTGAATTTGTAGATAGCTTTATGCAGTATTGCTATTTTCACCATGTTAATTCTCTCAATCCAGGACCATGAGAGGGTTTTCTACTTTCTTAAATCTGCTTTAATTTCCATTTTTAAGTTTTTAAAGTTTTCATCATTGACCTCTTTTCATCATAAAGTTTTCATCTTGACCTCTTTTGTTAAGTTTATTCCTAGATATTTTATTTTTTAGAGGCTATTACAAAAGGAGTTGCTTTTTTTTTTTACATTTCAGCCTAGTTCTTATTGTTGGCATACAGGAAAGCTTTTTTTTGGGGGGATGGGGTCTGGTCGTGGGGCCTGAACTCTGGGCCTGGGCGCTGTCACTCAGCTCTTCAGCTCAAGGCTAGCGCTCTACCACTTGAGCCACAGTGCCACTTCGGCTTTTTTTCTTTTTGCTTATGTGATGCTGGGGAATTGAACCCAGGGCCTCATGCATGCAAGGCAAGCGCTCTACCACTGAGACACCTTCCCAGCCCCCAGCTACTGATTTTTGTGGGTTAATTTTATACTCTGCTACTTTGCCAAATTTTGGATCAGCTCAACTAACTTGGGAGAGGAGTTTATGGGGTTAAGTACAGGATCATGTCAACTGCAAAGAGGAATAGTTTTACTTCATCTTTCTCTATTTGGAACCCTTTTATGTTTGTCTCTTGCTTTATTGTTCTGTCTAGGAAGTCCAATACAGTATTGAAGAGGAGTGGAGAAAGAGGACATCCATGTCTCATTCTTGATTTTAGAGGAAACAGTTTAAACTTTTGACCATTAAGTATAATGCTGGCTGTAGCTTTGTCATATATAGCCTTTATTATATTGAGGAATGCTCCATGGATTCTGAGTTTCTCAGAGCTTTCATCATAAAGTGGTGTTTGATCTTGTCAAATGTTTTTTTCTGTATCTATTGAGATGACCATGTAGTTCTTATCCTTGCTCCTATTGATGTTGCCGATCCTAGGATTACAAGTGTGAGCCAGGGTCTCCCAGCTTCTGATTCATTCTTCTAACTTTCTTCTCCCCATTACCCTTTTCTGAAAATTATTTCTACTTATTCTATTCTCATCTCAGTTATTTATCATCAATGCAGATATAAATCTTAGAATAGAGAGAATCAATTTCCTTCTCATTACCTATAGTTCAATTGTTAAGTTGTAAACAGAGGTAGTTAATTCTATTCATGTCTTCTTTATAAGTGTTGCCTCGATTGAGACGTGAATAATCTTATGGAGAAATTGCAGTTTTATCTCAGGTATTCTCTTTGTCTGTTTTGCACTTAATTTCAGTCCACATTTCATTCTGTTTGTGACAGATGCTGCAATATCTCTTCCAAAACCAAATCATGTCTGCACATTATTTAAAGCAGCCTCCATTGCCTACACAATAAAATCCATCTACTTACAATGACATGAAAACTTCTATGTTCTTAACACTCTACCTTTGAAAAGTTACCCAAAAAGATTATGCTTCTACTCTGATAACCTATGAAATCAAATTGGGGAAAAATTAGATCTAAGAATGTGCCAAGCTAAAGCTTTTTTTTTAACTTAGAAAACAAAATTCTTTAAACTTTCTTATTTTCCATGAAAACTGATTTTGATCCAATATAATAACAGGTGACTATTTAAAAGTAATCATTCACTTGTACTTCACTTGTTCATCTATTATGTAAGCCACAATACATTTCATTTACATAGGCAAAAAGTATAATTGGAAAACACATAAAAATAGATGTCCTAAAGTCCAAGATTGAAATGAACTGCAAATAATCTTGGAAACTAAACTCATAGCCGTTGCACTGTGCCCTTTATTCCCCACTGTT
This sequence comes from Dipodomys ordii, assembly GCF_000151885.1. Classification (NCBI taxonomy): domain Eukaryota; kingdom Metazoa; phylum Chordata; class Mammalia; order Rodentia; family Heteromyidae; genus Dipodomys; species Dipodomys ordii. The sequence goes on along the minus strand of NW_012267283.1, from coordinate 7,659,284 downwards.
AATTAACAAAAAGTCAGTGACAGGTAATAGTAAGACATTTGGCAAATACTTATCAGGTAGCAACAGCTTCAAACACATAAAACTAAACAAGCATTATACAATATTAGAAAAGAAAGCATACACTGGGTTGCTTTAATATTAACAAAGCATGTTATTTACTTTTGAGACATTATAGCTGCTAAACATTATCTGGGAGCAGAATATTAGTAATATGTAATTCTGAAGAAAATGGCCCAAATGCTATAAGGAATTAAGTCACAATTTTCAATAAAATAATAGAGTAGATAAAGGAATAGCAATATTTATGGAATTAAAAATATTAAATACACACAACTCCATTACCAATATGCTATTGTCCCTCATGTTTTGTGTACATTAGTTGTCTATTGCTTTTTAAGGTATAAATAGAAGAAACAAAATGATCAAAGGCGCTTGCCCATTTTCTTTGTGGACCAATTCTGTCTGGCATTGATGCTAGAATTACCAGTTTCCTTGAACCTCTAATTCCAGACCTACCCAAGCAGGCATGTCTTCCCACCTCCCTTGAAACTTAATAAAAATTTCCCAAAGAAATGGCATTGGTCTCCTCTGAGGCAGTTGATATATAAGATAATGCTGATGTCCCTATACCTTTCTTTACTGCTAGAAAAATCACAAGACTGTAACTAGTCTCATCTGGGTATTAATGGTGATTGAAATCTCAAAAGAACTGTTTGATTTTTCTAATTTATACAGGTAGAAATAAAGGGAGTACATGTGGGAACAGATATTCAGTATATGATATAGGAAGGAGAGGACATAAATTTGAATCAGGTCAAATTATTGATAAGGCCCCACGGAGTAGAGTTTTTTCCATTTAATGTCAGAACTCAAGAAGTTATAAAAGGCCTTGTTAGTTAAATGAGATATAGATCAAAAGATAGTCATTAGCAAGATGAAAATGCCCTACTTTTCTTGGTTTCATGTAAAAGAAGAGAGCAAAAGGTGACTAATCTGCAAAGTAAGGGACCTTTAGGAAGATACTCCTCTAATTATATATCTTTAATTAAATAATTACAGGACATAGTCCTGTCATTTTTATATTTTAACAAAAATTTTCATAGGAACTAGCATGTGAGGAGATGTTCTTCTGTGTCACTTCTATAACACAAACTGAATATGCCCAAATATTCTGGTCCACCATTCTATATTTTCAAATATGTACTCGATGAACACACACATGCCCCGAAATGCCTGCCACCTTTCTGTCCACCATTATGATCTCAAACAGAACATGCTCTGAAATGAATCTGCCCTTAAATTGTTTTTCTGTATGAATATGTGCTGTCCCTGAATATTACCTCAGGTGTCCTTGGCTTGAGCAGAGAGAGTATTGCTTTGGAAATAATGCCCATGAGAATGTTAGTAAGAATCTGCAGGTAATACATCATTCTCTATTCTCATCTCTTGGCCCTAATACTTGGTTTTGGATTATCTCTCTAGAAAAACTCCTTATTGCATTCATTGGAATGGACCTGTCATTTGACATCAGCAGAGAGAGGGTCTAGAAGATGCTGTTCACCAATCTTTGGGAGCTAAATTTGTGAGAAGAGCCCCGGAATCCTTGAAATATTTTGAGGTAGCTTTTGTTCTGTAGGCCAAAACTTAGAGAGGGAACTATAGCTACTTAGTTGGAAAACTTAAATTCAATGTTTAGGTACTCATTACCTTGCTCATGTAATTATAAGCCCTCTGTATGGTATTTTCACAACAAAAAAACTTATTAATAATAAAAAAGAAAGCCAAAAAAATCTATTTCAGCCAAACAGTTGATCATTTTACTTGGTTATTTTGTTAAGAGTTGCACTTCATACACAGGCCAATGGACCACAGTCTTTTTTGTCATAGCTGGTATGACAGGTGTTCGCCAACACTTTTACCTACTGATTGAGATAGCTCTTAAAGAAATCTTTAACTAGGCTAGCCTGGAACTGTGATACTCCCAATCACAACCTACTGGGTAGCTAGGATGAAAAATATGATCCACTACTCAGAAAATAGTTTCTTATATTTCAGAAGCCAAAAGACAGAATCAAGGTGATGGTAGTTACCATAATGTACAGCAGACTCAAGGAAAATATTCTGACTCATGCAACCCTATGTCAATAGTAAATTATAACACCAATACAAATAAAATAGTACACCCAATTAAAATTTTGCTTGATCTATAGGAACAGAAAAGTTTTAGCTTAAGTGAGCAAAAGTCTAAATTAGACCATAAAAGCTGTGACAAAGTCAGTCAGCTGGCAGCATGCACCAGTTTATAGGATCAGAATGTCGCCTATGAAGTGAAATCTAGAAAGCCCCTAACACACTATGGAAGACTTCTTCGATAGAAGATTATAGAGCCTTGTCCCAGGGTAATTATATATTTGGGGAAGGAAATCGACTGGCATGTACTCTGAAATGACTCAAAATATCAATCTAGCCCTCATTCAGAGTAAAATTGGATGGTGGTCACATAACAGAGGTTAAGTGAGTTCCCTCACATATCTCTCTGGTTCTTTCCACAGTTCCAGAATTCATAACTGAACTTCATTATACTTTGCAGGTTGTAGAATCCTACTGATATTTCCTTGACTTGTTGAACCAAGATGGAGATGGTAACAAAGGGCAAGGGATAGGTCCAGAACTACCTTTATAGAGAGAAATAATAAATCAAAAGCAAAATCCATCTCTTGAGATATTCCATAGATAAGTAGCACTGTTGAAGACATGAAAGGTGCAGGAATATATTGGTATCAGCTTCCTATTCAAATATCCCATGAATCTAAGAGAGTTATGATGGTTTATCTTCTGCTTATTAAATGGTGATTCCAGTTGTACTTGCTATAGTAGACATAGTTTAATTGTTTGAGAAAATTAGTGCATAGTCTTGTATTTGATATAAAGCAATTGATGTGACAAATGTCTTTTATAATCCATGGCCATAAGATACATTCAAAGCATGCCCACTGATTCTACTCAGGGGAGTATCAACACATTGTAATACACAGGTTGTCTCACAGGGAATCCTGATCACCTTTTCTTTCCATAAGATATCATACTGATTAATTACATGAAATGAAATTGTACTTATTCAGCCTAGTAATCAAGAAACACCAAGAAATGGGTACTTGAAAGGGGTGAAACCCATGTTCAAGGAGAAGGGGTAGATGAATGAAGAGGAGAAGAGGGGGAGAAGGCAGTCAAGAACTCAGTGTTTACAAAATTAAGAAGAGTGAGGGAAGTGGTACATAGGGGAGGGATGGGTGAAAATGCTGAAAATGGTGATATTGATTAAGATGCATTGTATTCATAAACTGTTGTGTTAAATGGCAACTCTTTGTACTGCTACTGAAAGGTAATAATAAAAGAAGAAATAGTAACTGCTCTAAACCTATTGGTAAAACAATTGCATACCAAGAGGTAAAAAGAAAATCCCAATGACCTTGTAATCTCAGTGAAATATAGGTGGGTCCACTGGTGTTGGAGTTGTCAAATATCACTTCTAGAGGTGAAAAAGTTGATTATATCTCTACAATCAAGAAAGAAGTAGAGTACCTACCAGGGCTATTTAGGTTTGGTAGCAACTATTTCTCATTTGTGCGTGTTATCCTACTTGAGTAGGATATCCACTTCAGTATCCACTTCAGTAACTACCCACTTGACTTCAAAAGCTGCAACTTTGGAGTAGGACTTGGAACAAGAGAATTTTCTGTAGGAGATCCAGGTTGCTACTTAAGTATTTGGCCATATGACACAGCCCTCCAATTGAAGTATAAGTGATATAGAAAAGTTGTTTGAATCTTAGGAAAGCCTACATAAGTGGAATACATCATGGGATTTTAAAATTTGGGGGCAAGGCATAGGCCCCAAATAGATAACAATTCTTTTTTTGAGAGAAAGAGCTTGACATGCTATCAAATTTAATAAACATTAGAGAACTGGCCATGGACCACCAGGTTATTGTGCATTATCTGCTCGATATGGGTAGACATTCATAAGACTCACAAAGCAGTCAGATTGTGTGTGTGTGTGTGTGTGTGCCTGCGTGTGTGTGTGTGTGTGTGTGCAGTAATAGCCTCTCATCCAAAACAAGGCACATTTACTGTTTGGGGCTAAGCAAGCTTTGAAGGCACACATAAGATATATGGAGAAGTGTTCAAATGCTCACAACCATAGCTCCCTTAACACTGCCCTCTTTCTCCCAGATCATTCCTATGGTCTCATGGGGAAATATCTTATTTAATGATATTTTGTTTCTAGTAGACCTCTTATTGGTGCCAGAAGAATTGAATTCCTTTGAAAGTATGTTACACTCTTCTGTACCTTTGCTTTGTTTCTAAAGCTAAATATCTAGTGGAAGGTAAGCACAATATTTCAAATAATGTAAAAGTTAAAAACTTGGAAACTGTTTTTTTCATTATTTGTATTTTCTTCTCCATTTTTTTTGGTTAGAGGATGCAATATCATGAGTAATAAAACACAGTATGTATCCTTATTTTATATAGCCTTATACCATAGCCACAGTGACGTATGCCTACTATACATTCCAAATAAGTCTTGAAAATAATACAGAGGTGCTTAAGCAAATCAGAGTGAACATACATGAAAGTAATCAGGAGAAGATTCTGTTAAAATAAATTTTCGACCTTTTCATGTTTTAATTTCCTTGTATCCGGAAATATCTTAGCTTTTTATAATATTTTGACACACAAAAATAAGCTGCTTTGGCATGAACAAACAGTAGAAAGTAACACTACAGTGTGTGCTTAATGTCACATTTTCCTGGGAATCTCTTCTATCTGGAAAAGTTCTTTTCCCCTTCTGTAGTTCAGTTTCCTAGTAGCATGTTATCTACAAATGTTAAAGAACCATATTCCATTTGTCACTGTACACAAAAAGCATAAAATAGTATAAAAGAGTAACACTCTCTGTCTGCCTTCTAGCTTGTTGTGTGAGTAAATCAAGTCACTTCATAGGACAAAGCATTCTTTCAACATCACCACGTACATTCAGGGTCCCTTAGGAACATTTCATATAGATGTCACTGCTCAGCCTTCAGAACCTTAAGCCTTCTTTAAATATGGGAAACAAGCCAAGACAGATAAAAGTGATCTCTAAAATGGCAAATTTGTAATTCAAATACAGACAGTTTCTCTTCTACCACTCTGGTTATCATGACATCTTACAAGAAACCAAAGTCACTGTTTCTAATAGAAGTAGCTGGTACAGTTCTGAAAAGTGCAGGTTAGAATGTAAATGGTTAAACCCAGCTTCCTGAATTAAATGGAAAAACATTGATAAACTAGACCTGACAGCACATGCTTACTTACTTACTTATTCTACTTACTGAAAAGACTAAAATCTGAGAATCAAGGTTCAAACTCAACCTGAACAGGCAAATCAAGGAGACTTTTTTATTTATTTATTTATTTCATTTTTATTGTAAAGTTGATGTTCAGAAGGATTACAGTTACATAAGTCAGATAGTGAGTTAATTTCTTTTTGAACAGTGTCACTTCTTCCATTTTCTTTCATTTTTTCCTACTCCTGACCCCTGCCTCCACAACTTGTATAGTTATTAACTAGACCATTTCTGTGCTTCCCCTTCACCTCCTCAAATCACATAAACTTACATATGAGACAAAGGTACCGAAATGAAAAACAATGACAAAAGGGAGAAAACAAAATAAAAGACAAAAATTAAAATGAAAAACCTCTTGTTTCCATTTCTTGGAGTTCATTTCAATAAGGATCATTTTATATGATCGTATGCACATCACTGTTGAGCTCTGGTGATCCTCTCCTAAGAATATCCTCCTTTGGTCTCACTGTGTAAACTTTTATGACCAATTAACCAGGTCATACAAAAAAAGAAAGAAAAGAAAAGATGTTGAGGTGCAGCTAAGGAGGTAGAGAGCTAGTGCAGAGCTAAGGGGCAAAGTAAGAACATGAGGCTCTGAGCTCAAGCCCAATTATGAGCACAAACAAACAGATGTTTGGTAACTAGACAGTGAGGCAGACATGTAATCTCAGCTTTTTGGGATGCCATGGCAGAAAGATACCATTTTTTTCTTGTTATTGTAAAGGTGATGTACAGAGGGGTTATAGTTACATGTCAGGTAATGAGTACATTTCTTTTTGTAAGTATGTTTTTATTGTAAAATACTGTACAGAGGGGTCACAGTTACACAAGTAAGGTAATGAATACATTTCCTGTCCAGCCTTGTTACCTCCTCTTTGCTTTTCCCCTACTATCCCTTCCCTCCCCACCTCCCCAACTCCTTCTACCCCCCTCTCCCTCCACCCTCCCACCACTGTGGAAGTTGTAAAGTTCATTTTCAACACAGTGTCTTGTACACCTCATTGTTACAATGAGCCAATCAGTATCCTTATTTCAACATTTTGTTATTTCCCTTCCCCTGCCCAAATTAGAAAAATGTATATACAAGATGCAGGGCACTGGAATCAAATATAGTGAAAACAGGGTTTATACTGTGGGGGAAAAGCATACCAAAGAAACAAAAAAAAATCACATAGTACATTTAAATTCATTAAAAACAATAGCAAGAAAGAAAAATCTACTTGTGCCCCTATTTTGTGGTTCATTTCACTTAATATCATCTTATATGGTCATAAGTACATAGGTTTTGACCTTTTCTGTCCTAGAATATACTAGTTATTGCATGGGACCTATGTTTCTTTGCGTCTGGCTTATTTCACTTATTGTTCACAGGTTTTCCCTCCCAACGTCCCCACCCCAAGTCATGTAATTCATTTTCAGCATTGTGTCTAGTTAGTATCACTGTCGCATTGATTCACCCTTTTGTCCCACCCTTTCTGTGCTTCCCCTATGTTCCCCCAAACAGATAAACTCACATATAAGACCAAACGTATGGAAATCAAAGAGTGACAAAATAGGAAAAACAAAAGAGGCAAAATAACAAAACCTCTTGTTTTCTTTCCTTGGAGTTCATTTCAACAAACATTATTTTATATGATCATAGAACCATAGGTATTGAACATTTGTGATCCTCTCCTAAGAATAGCCTACCCTGTGAATGTCTAAAGTCCTCTCTAATTTATCGTATCCAGTTGTATTTTTTGGTCTTTTACTATCCAATGGATTTGCTTGTAGATTTATAGACACTTTCTAGCTACAATAAATGAGGGACTCCATGTAGCCTATGTTTCTTTAGATCTGGCTTACTTTGCTTAATATAATTTTTTCCAAGTCTTTCCATTTACTTATGATATCATTTTTTTCAAAGAAGCATAAAATTCCATCATATATTTATACTATATTTTGTTGTTCCATTCATCCACTGAGGGGCGTCTGGGTTGATTCTACATCTTAGCTATGGTAAACACTGCTGCAATGAACATGTGGTCTTGTTTATCATCTATGAGATAAATGCCCAGGAGTGGAATTGCTGAATCACAGGGAAGCTCTATGATTAGTCTCTTGAGGAATCTACATACTGCTTTCTAGAGAGATTGAACAAGTGCTACCTTTTGGTCACATCCCCACCAACAACTGTTATTAGTTTTTTTTCTTTTATCTTTTATTGTGAAAATACCATACAGAGGGATTATAATTACATGGGAAAGGTAATGAGTGCATTTCTTATCAACAATTGTAGCCTCCTCCTTTGTTTCCCCTTCCCATGACTTTCCTCCCCCCAACCCCTCACCAAAGTTGTAAAGTTCATTTTTCGACATAACATCTTGTACATCTCATTGGTGCCATGGGTCCACCTAGAAATGCAAATCAAAACAACAATACCATCTCACCCCAGTTAGAATGGCTATAATCAAGAACTCTAATAACAACAGATGCTGGAGGGGATGTGGACAGAAGGGAACCCTACTGCATTGTTGGTGGGAGTGTAAACTTGTTCAACCACTTTGGAAAGTAGTATGGAGGTTCCTCAAAAGACTCCACATAGAGTTCCCCTATAACCCAGCAATCCCAGTTTTGGGAATTTACCCAAATGATCACTAACAAGACTATACTAAAGATACCAGCACAACTATGTTTATTGCAGAATTATTTCCATAGCTAAGATATGGAACTAACCCAGATGCCCCTCAGTAGATGAATGGATCAAGAAAATGTGGTATATATACACAATGGAATTCTATGCCTCCATAGACATTGCCCCATTTGTTAGGAAATGGAAAAACTTGGAAAAAAGTTATATTAAGTGAAGTAAACCAGGCCCAAAGAAACATAGGTTCCATCGTTTCCCTTATTTGCAATAATTAGTATATGTCTGAGTCAAGCAGAAATGGTCAGATAAGTTGATGTTAAGTGAAATGAACCCCAAGATAAGGGATCAAATGGTTTTTCTTTCTTGCTATTGTTTCTAACATAACATATTTATAAGATATTTCTTTGTTGCTTTGTATGTCCCTCCCTGACGGTATAACCCCTGCTTTCACTGTATTTGAGGTTGGTATAATTTGTGGAGTGGAAGGGAAAAAAATTGTTTAAATAGGGATTCATTTTCTTGATAATGGACATTCTAACTGGGTGAGATGAAATCTCAATATTGTGTTGATTTGCATTTTTATGGCCAGAAATGCTGAATATTACTTTATGAGTCTGAGAATATTACTTTATGAGACTTCTGAGAAGTCTCTTTAAGTCTTTAGCCCATTTATTAATTGGATTGTTGTTTCTTTGTGTTTGTTTTTCTGGGGTTTAATTTTTTGAGCTCTAAGTGTATTTTAGATATGAGGACCTTGTCTGATGCATAGCTAGTAAAACTCATCTCCCATCCTGTGGGCTTCTATTTATCTTGCCAGATACGTCCTTTGCCAAGCAGTTTGATGCAATCCCATTTATCCCGTCTTTCTTTGATTTGTTGTTATTCTGGATATTTACTTAGGAAAATTTATCTGTGCCTAGGAGCACTATTGTTTTCTCTACCCCTTCCAGTACTATTTTCATTGTATCTGCCCTGACACTGAGGTCTTTGACCCTTTTAGGTGATAGCTTCAGGGCACAGCTTCAAGGTATAGCTTCAGTTTTCTGAATATGTATAGCCAATTCTGCCGGTACCATTTATTGAAGAGGCTGTCTTTCTTCCATCCAGTGTTTCTGACTTTCTTATCAAATCTTAAGTAGTTTCTGGTTCTTCTATTTCATTGGTCCTCAGGTCTGTTCTTGTCCTAATACCAAGCTTTATTTCTTCTTTGTACTATGGCTTTCAAATAGAGTTTGAAGTTTGGTATTGATATTCCTCCAACACTGTTCTTCCTGCTATGAATTTTTTGTTATTCAGGATCTTTTATTATTCCATATAAATTTTAGATTGCTTTCTCTATATCATTAAATAATGTTTTTGGAATTTTATTAAGTATTGCATTGGATTTGTAAAATTGCTTTGAACAGTATTTGAGTATTGCTTTGAGCACCATTGCCATTTTCACAATGTTAATCCATCCAGTCTAGGAGCATGGAAAGTTTTTATATTTTCTTAAATCTGATTCAATTTCTCTTGTCAGATTTTTAGTTTTTTTCAATTTATTTTTATTGTAGATGCCACACAAAGGGGTTAAAGTAACATGAATCGGATAATGAGCATAATATATATATATATATATATATATATATATATCAAAAAGATTTAAACCATGTCTCCCCTTCTCTTGCTCTCTTCCAGTTTTTCCTTCCTGTCCCCAAGATGTACACTTCACTTTCCACATAGTGTCTAGTGAGTACCACTGTGTGTTTGTTCATCCTTGTTATATATTTTTGGGCCCCCCTTACCCTCTCAAATACAAATTAACAAGACATTAGGAAAATAAAACAAAAACAGCTACACATACTAGGATATGATAACATATATAGCACTGAGGCCAAAGGAGGGTATTCATAGTAGTGGTTGATAACATTTTGATAACAGAGATCTTCACATCTTTGGTTAAGTTAATATCTAGGCATTTTTGAGGCTATTACAAATGGATTTTACTCTCAATATTCTCATTGTTGGCATACAGAAAAGCTACTGATTTTTATCGGTTCACAGATGAATTCTATAAGGCCTTCAAAGGAGAATGCTACAATACTCCTCAAACTCTTCAATGAAACTGAAAGGGAAAAATCATTCTATGATTCCAGCATAACACTCTTACCAATACTAGATAGGGACTTGTCAAACAAAGAAAACTATATACTCATCTCTTTGATGAACATCTGTGCAAAACTTCTCAATAAAATTCTGGCCAACTGAATTCAACAAGTAACAAAAAAAATGTACCCTATGTTCAAATGGATTCATTCCAGGGATACAAAGCTGGTTCAATTTGGGTAAGTCAACTAGTGTAATTCAACATACCACAGAAACAAGGACATAAACCACATGATCATCCCACATGATCATCTCAATGAATGTAGAAAAATCTTTTGACAGGATTCAACATCCTTGTATGTAGAAGATCTGGAGAACCTAGGAATCCATGGAACTCTCTTCAATATAACAAGGCTGTATATGACACATCTACAGCAAGCATTATACTTAATGGGGAAAAGTTAAAAACATATCCTCTAAAATCCGAAATGAATCAAGGATGTCCACTCTCTCCATTCTTCTTCAATATATTATTTAAAATCCTAGGTAAAGCAATAAGACAATACACAAACATAAAGGGGATCCTACTAGGCAAAGACGAAGTAAAACTATCCCTCTGCCAATGACATGATCCTGTGTTTAAAGAACCATATAGATTTCTCTCCCAAGTTACTTGAGCTGATCCAAAACTTTGGTAAAGTAACAGGATATAAAATTAACCCACAAAAATCAGTAGCTTTTCTGTATGCTAACAATGAGAAGATTTAGAAGATTGAAAACCTTAGGACAGAAAAGTTACCTAAATCCTATTACAACAAAACATGAACAAAACTACTTGAGACATGGCTGAAGTGAGGGAGCATTTTGCCAATTCTTAAAAAAAAATAAATTTCCACTAGCCTAAAGAAAATGTCTGCCTTCTAGCTACAATAATAGATTCATAAAGTTAAGTTTTATTCTTAGGTAGTCAAAAATGGTATATGACTTCTGAATAGGGAAGCCGAATTTTATTTATTCACCAAATATGCTTAATTGGGATCTTTGTATGCATTCACAGTTGTAGCAATGAGGAAATTTATGAACAAAGAAGCAAAAATATTTACATGGTAAGGTAATATTACACTATTAGATAACTGAGTGAGAAAGCTTTGGTTTTCATTTTTTAAAAAATTGGCCAACATTTTTTTAAAGGCACATTTTAAAAAATCAACAAGTTATTTGACTAATATAAAAAGTAAATAGCTCACTTTGTGAAGTTAAGTAGGAATAGTTTAAGTATTAACAAAATGAAAACAAAACTATTTTGGGATAAATGCAAATTTTAGTAGGAAAGATCCTGTTTTGTTTTTTACTGTTGCATTAATTTTTAGAGTATTTATTAATAAACAATTATTTACAAAACATATTCTATCATAGTGATCAAGAAGTGATCCAACTGACCTGAAGTCTACTGTGTCTAAATTCCAGCCTCCTCATAGAACTGCTACCTGACTTTAACCTCAGTAGATAAGTTACTTGCATCTTAGTTTTTAATCCATAAAATGAGTTAATTATAAAACTTACAGAAATTATAGTTGCTGCAAAGACATTACATTTAAAATACAGGTGATACACTAAAACTAAAATCCTCATGATGACCACAATCTTGATATATGAGTTGCAAAAGAGCATATTTTTATTATAGCCTATGAAGAGCTTGCTTTAAATGCATATAAATGAGCCTATTAGTCTAGTAAATTATTCTTGTCAATGATATCATTCTAAAAGTAGCACATGTAGTTCTCACATTGCCTTTCCATGATTGGATGATCTGATAAACTCTGATGCAGGCTGTTTTCTAATTCTAATGTCTCTTATACCATTTTGAATTTCTTAACTCAAACATGCTGCCCAAATGCTTAGCATAATGCTGGACAGCAAGTGATACGCATCAATATCGTGGGTATTTCATGTGGCTGAGTCATATTCCTGGTGGTAACCAAGCCCAGGTTGACAGTGATTAGTTACAGGAGACAATTCCTGAGAGGTAGTGAAAGAAGACCAGGAGAACATTTCGCAATCCTTTCAAGTTTATAGTTGAAAATAAACAAATAAATATATTATGGTGCATAAGGATGTTTATATAGAAATAGTTTGGACTTCAGGTAAGAAAGGAAAATGGACCATCTTTATTGAAAAACATACATTAGAAGATAAAGTTCAGTTTTCACAGTTCTACTGACTAAGTTATTCTTTAAATAATATCTGCAAAGCAAATCTTAATTTGAGACATTATTTCTATTGAGCAAGAGTTTTCAAGCTTATACGTATCATAAAATGAAATCATGATACATAACAAGTTTATGTTCATACAGCCTACATAAAGCAATGAGTTTTAAATAGCGATGAGTCCAGCTTGCTCACACAGTAAAAAGCTGCCTTTTATGTTCTTTTAATTAGAGTACAGGCTTCTCCCTTGGTACTTTATATTATAGATAACACTTCTAGTTGGAAAGCCATAATGAATTTGTGATGGTGGTTGAGAATATGGGATCATGTGAGAAGTTGCTTTCAGCAAGAAAGCCAAAATATGGTGTCTGTAAATAGATTAACATAAATTTATGGATTCTTCATGATTATTACTAGCCAACAATAAAAATCCTGTTAGAGATTCACAGCATATGAACATGTTAAAGATTTTATGATTCTGTATAACACAGTCATATTTATGGTTTATTTACTTTGTACAAGTATTTTCCAAGAAACTCTTCATTATACATTTTAATTATAGATAAAATATTATTTTCTACTTAAAGAAATGACATTTAATTTCTATTCTTTCTTTTTTTTCTTTTTATATTTTTGGTGCCAGTAGTAAGGTAGGGCTTGAACTTAGTGCCTGGGAATTGTGCCTAAGCATTTTTGCTAGAAGGTAGTACTCTAGTAGTTGAGTCACAGTTCCACTTTTTGCTTCTTGATAGTTAACTGGAGAGAAGAGCTTCCCAAACTTTGTTGCCCTGCCTGGCTTTGAACTGTGATCCCAAGATCTCTGCTTCCTGAATAGCTAGGATTAGAAGTGTGAGCCACCCACTGGCACCTGGACATTTATGTTCTTTTTATTCTTTCTTGGTCAAAGAGTTGTTTGTTTGTTTGTTTGTCTGGTCAAGATAACAGAATAAGTCAAACATGTATATAATTTTGTTAGATGTGATAGAAAAATTCTACGTGCTGTTAATAATATAAAATATAACTTCTCTGCAGCGACAATGATCACAAGACCCATCAGGGATTGAGGGTCAGATGTGACTTGTTTCCTTACAATTTAATTTCAGGGACTTAATTCATGATTACAAGATTAAGTTTAGGTATAATGAATTTATTTGCATTTTGTGAGATTATGAAGTAATAACTTACTCACTTTCCAATTAAAAATTTATAATTTTTTCCCTGAATACTGTACATTTGTGGGGATCTTAATACACATATTTAGTATAGATGTGAAGAAATTTGTCTAAACAGATTGCAATTACAAACCAAAGTTCAGGGTCTGAGATTGCTCTTGAAATAGTTGTAATAGCTTTACAGATAACCTGTAGAGTTTTTTGTTGTTGCTGCTGCTGCTGTTTATTCACATTCTGACAAAACTTGATACTGTCATACATTATAATTGCACCAATAAAATTTAGGCATAGTATCACATTGTTGTTTTGTTAGCATTTTTCTAATAACTAATGAGGTAGAATTATAGACTTGCAATATTATCTGGTTACATATATTTTTAGGAAAAACTATATTCACTGTATACTTCTATGCACAGGAAAATTTTCTTTGCCATTTAAATAATTTACTTTTCTCCTGGACTTCTATCATTGTCCACTCATATACATATTTAGAATCAATCAGGCCAGTTACAGAAGAAATTGAACCTAAAAGAGTAAAATGGGCCAATAAACATAATCGTGTTGGTAGCTTATTTGTGATCATTTGGGTAAATGCCCAAAAGTGGGATTGCTGGGTTATAGGGGAGCTCTATGTGGAGTCTTTTGAGGAACCTCCATACTGCTTTCCAAAGTGGTTGAACAAGTTTACACTCCCACCAACAATGCAATAAGGTACCCTTCTGTCCACATCCCCTCCAGCATCTGTTGTTATTAGAGTTTTTGATTATAGCCATTCTAACTGGGGTGAGGTGGCATCTCAATGTTGTTTTGATTTTCATTTCTTTTATGGCTAGAGAGGTGGAGCATTTCTTCATGTGTCTATTGGCCATCCTTCTTTCCTCTTCAGAGAAGTTTCTCTTTAAGTCTTTAGTCCACTAATTTATTGGGCAGTTGTTTCTTTGAAGATTTGTTTTTGGGGGATTTAATTTTTTAAGTTCAGGTATATTTTAGATATGAGACCCTTGTCTGTTGTATGGCTAGTTAAGATTTTCTCCTAATCTGTGGGCTTTCTATTCATCTTCCTAGCCATGTCCTTTGCCATGCAGAAGCTCTGCAATTTCATGCAAGCCCATTTGTCCAACCTTTCTTTGATTTGTTGTGTTTCTGGGTCTCTATTAAGAAAATTTGGGCCTGTGCCAAGAACACCTAGGGTTTCTCCTATTCCATCCTGCAATATTTTCGGAGTGTCTGCTTTGACTCCGAGGTCTTTGATCCATTTGGAGTTGATTCTGGTGCAGGGTGATATATAAGGATCTAGCTTTAGCTTTCTACAAGTAGTTAACCAATTTTGCCAGCACCATTTACTGAAGAGGCTGTCTTTCTTCCATTCTATTTTTTAGCTCCCTTATTGAAGATTAGATGGCTATAGGTCTTTAGGTTCATTTACCATAGCTAACATATGGAACCAACCCAGCTGTCCATCAGTAAATGAATGGATCAAGAAAATGTGGTATATATATATACACAATGGAATTCTATGCCTCCATCAGAAAGAATGACCTTGCCCCGTTTGTTAGGAAATGGAAAAACTTGGAAAAATTGTATTAAGTGAAGTAAGCCAGGCCCAAAGAAACATAGGTCCCATGGTTTCCTTTATTTGCAGTAACTAGTATATTTCTGAGTCAAGCAGAAATGGTCAGATAAGTTGATGTTAGATAAGTATTCAAATTTTTTTCTTTCATGCAATTGTTTCTATCATATTTATAAGATGTTTTCTATGTTGCTTTATATGTCCCTCCCTCACATTATAACCCATACTTTTACTCTATTTGATGTTGATATAATTTGTGGAGGGGAAGGGAAAAAAACAAACCATTTAACTAAGGATACAGTTGGACCCATTGCAACAATGAGATGTACAAATTGTTATGTTGAAAAACGAACTTAACAACTTTGGTGGGGGTTGGGGGGAGGATCCGGTGGGAGAAGGGGAGGAGTATGGGAAGGGATGGAAAGGAGGCAACAATGCTTGATAAGAAATGTACTCGTTATCTTGCCCATGTAATTGTATCTCCTCTTTACGGTATTCTCACAGTAAAAAATAGTATTAAAAAAGGAGTAAAATGGGGAAGACATGAAAGATTATTTAGGGTTCTATAAATCACAAAGAACATTTGGTACTATTCACACTGAAGATTATAAGACAAAACAGAGAAACACTTTCAAGTAAATATTTGTAAAAATCAGTCCATTTATCTAAATTGTATAGTCTAAGCAGAGATTGTAATTTTCCTTTATCCTAATATGGTATTAGATTGATATCATTACTTGAAAAACCTAAGACTAGGGAACACAATGCCATGCAAAAAAGCTTCTAGAAAAGATGGGTTGTTCATATCGGTCATGTGCAGTTGACTCAGTATAATAAGCCCCAGGAGTGCAGATCTTATCACCTATGAGTTAGTGTAGCAGGACATGGAATATTCCAGGAGGTAATGTGAAGTAAAACCCTTTGGTAAAGCCAAGCTAGCCTTCAAAAATGTTCTAGTGCTGCAAATGACAGCAGAATCTCACTCTGGAATCCTAGGGTAGGAAGTCAGACTGCTTAGCTTTTTTCCTACACACCTGACAGTGTGTTTAGTCCAGGTGTTGAACTCAATTATTATCTATTGTGTAACAGCAATGCTTCATCTTTAAAAATCTAACTGGCCTGTAATCCTAACTACTCAGGAGGCTGATATCTTAGGATGGAGAATAGAAGCCAGCACAGGCAGAAAAGTCCTATAAGATGCTAATCTTCAATTAACTAGTCAAAAAAATAAAAAAAAAAAACAAAGCAAAACACCCTGAAGTGAAGCTGTGGCTCAAAGTGATAGAGCATTAGTATTGAGCAAAAGAGCTCAGGGACAGTACCCAGAGAGAGAGGATAGATTTGTAACCAGTATGCTGAAGATTATTTTGGTCAGGGACCCTGTGTACTGTCATAGAAATACTGTTCAATTTTCCCAACTGAGAAAGACAAGAGTACTGGTGTGCAGGCCAGAATGTTTTCTGCATATGTACCCTAGCATGGGCTGCATATATTCAAAAGGAGTGCATTTTTTATGATTCTACAACATAGCATAGGAGCTAAGGATAACCTCATTTAACATTTCTCATCATCAACATGATGATAAAGTATCTCTGTATTGTTAATAAAATACTAAAAGCCAATACCACAGGGAAATGATGTGTGTGAAAAGTCTATGGTGTTTCTGCCTATCCTCCTGAGTAGACAGAACACCAGGCATGAGCCATGCTGCTTGGCCCTTAACTCCCATTTTAAATGAATATAATTTGAGGAATAAAACCACTCAAAGGCAGATATATAATTAATCATATCTGATGTTATCTGGAATTTTTTACAAATTAATAGAGTGGCTCAAAATATTCAGTATTAAAAATTTGCTTTGTTAGTGGCATATATTCTATACAATTTATTATCCATCCAGTGTTTCATTTTTATGATGCTATTTTAAAACATTTCTTGAAATAAGCATCTAGCAGTTTTATGTTCAAATTTTGAATATTTTACATTTAGACAAATGTATTTGATTTGCAATTTTATAGAATAGCTACACTTTTTATTTTAGCTATGAGAGTTTTTATTATTATGCTGGTGGTTTTGATATTTTAAGATATTCACTATATATTAGTTTCATTTTCATTTTCTGGGTATAAATGCTTTTTCTTATAACTATAACTTTTTCAGTTTTTTACTTTCACATATTTGTATTAATCTTACATACTTTTGTGAATTTTGTAGATTTAATCTTTTCCTTTCATAAACTGAATTTGCTATAATTCATTTGCTGTATCTTTTGAAAATAAATTTGAGTTTGCATTAGATGTGATGAAAATTACAATGTGCTCTGATATTTCCTAAGACATTAATGAATGTCACATCTGACATGAGGAGTAAGTGAACACACATTAAAATAATATTCTAATTCATGTTTATGCATGAGCATATGAACAGAATCATTATTTTAAAATGTGAAATAGTGGATGCCACATAGCATACAATGAATGGGAACTAGGAAAGTGATACTTTTTCTATATTATGGAATTAAAAAGTCACTAACTTATATTAAATAAATATTTCATAACTTTTGGAATTTGTCCCTGTATTCATTACCTGATAAAGCATATTATGTACTTCCAATGGCTTCATTCTAAATATGAAAAAGGCATCTGAATATAACCAACACAAAGGAAAGTAAACATACTGCAGAGACCCACAAAGAGTGTCACATGATGTTGCACAGTAGTAAAGATTTTGCTGAAAACGTTTCTCCAATCAGAAGTTATTATATTCAGAGCCATGAGGCATATAGTTCTAGGTTTTATCTCAATCATGATCTTAATGAAATGTATTGAAAATTCACGCTCTGCTGTGTGTGATGATGGGCTTCACATTACAATCATTTTAGTCTCCATTTAACTATCATTATTATATTTTTAACCTAAGTTTGAGCAGTCAAGAACTAGCTTTGAGAGAAAAAGCTCAGAGACAGTGCCCAGGCTCTGTGTTCAAGACCCAAGGCCAACCCGGGCGCCGGTAGCTCATTCCTGTAATCCTAGCTACCCAGGATGCTGAGATCTGAGAATCATAGTTCAATGCCAGCCTGGGCAGGAATGTCTGTGAGACTCTTATCTCCAAAAAATCACAGGAAACAGGAAGTGGTGCTGTGGCTCAAGTGGTAGAGTGTTCACTTTGAGCTGAAGGGTTCAGGGACAGCACCTAGGCCCAGAGTTCAAGACCCACAACCAACAAAAAAAAAAAAAAAGTATGACCTATGACCAAATAAGTAAGTAAAATAAATAATTCATACTGTCATTCGGTTCTTATAGTTTCTACAATTTCATCATTTTTCTGGATTTCTATGACGTCAAACTATTCAGGATAAATGAATTTTATTTTTTTAAGAAAGTTAATAGGATCTAAGTTGTTTTCTAGATAATTTATTTACATATGAATGTGACTGTACATTGAAATTAATGAAAATAGTGTGGCCCAGGGTGGTCTATGAGGTGTTGTGCCCTGGTCCTAATATTTATAATTAATCTGGAATCTTATCTCTTGAAATGCAGCTTGTGCTCTTGAATTGACACTAATTAACAACAACAACAACAACAAAGCTAAAGCTTGTGCATTCAACTTCTCAGATTTCTCTCACTGGAAAGGATTTTACTCCATATATTAAATGTTGACACAACACATAATGAAAATTATAAATGCAGTCCATCACTGTTAGCACCGTTACTCTTTCATAGTAGTCTTTTATTCCTGTTATCCAGAATATTCTTTCATATTTGTTGCAGGCCAAGTATAAACATAAAATGATTTATTATGATTGGAATCCTTATTAAGAATAGTTTTGTGTATGTATGTTTGAAATGGTTGAAACCACACGGTGATATTTTAAAATGAGAAGAGTAAAGTGGGTATGAATGATGCTCCCTAAATAAACTTACACATATAAAATATAAATATCTCATTGGACTTAAAATTTAGTCAGCAACTTCCTGTATTTGGTTTCCTGGAATTAAATATTCTATCATCCTTTGGACTGATGGATCAGAACAACACAAATGGAGCACAAAAATGATCAATAAGAACCAAACACTGTAGTCTGCCATTAACAACTTGGTACCAATGGCTCCTACATGTAATCCTAGCTATTTAGGAGGTTGAAGATTGCAAAATTGTAGTTCTAAGCCACGAGTAAGAAGAAAAGTTCATAAGACTTTGTCTCAATGGAAGAAGCTGAGCATAATAATCTATGATCTCCTCCCAACTACATGTAGGCAGGTCATGGTCAATGACTAGTCTGCACAGAAATAAGTCTGTCTCAAAAACAGTCATTGCAAAAAGGGAGTGAAGGTGTGGCTTAGTGCTAGAGCCTCTGCCTAGGATGAATTTGCCACAAAAAGAAAAAGGAAGATGGAAAGAAGCACTTCACCATTAGACAGAAGATATTAGCTTCGTAATTCATTTATTGGCTTAACCAAGTGTTGATACTCAGACCCATAGATACCTAATAAAATGCTTGAATATCAGTGTACGTAAAAATGGGGAGAAAACAAATATGACAGTATTATATTTATATTTATATTACAGTATCTTTGAGTACTATAATTTAACATAATTCACATTACAAATGAAAAAAGCAAAGCATCTTACACCTCATAATGTGTAATATATTTCTGCATTTAGGGGACATAATGTGCACAATTAATAGCAATTTTGCCAGGCGCTGGTGGCTCACACCTGTAATCCTAGCTACTAAGGAGGCTGAGATCTGAGGATTATGGTTCAAAGCCAGCCCAGGCAGGAACATCCTTGAGACTCTAATTTCTAATAAACCACCAGAAAACCGGAAGTGGCACTGTGGGCTCAAATGGTAGAGCACTCTGGCCTTGAGCTGAAGAGCTCAGGGACAGCACCCAGGCCCAGAGGTCAAGCCCATGACCGACAAAAAAAAATATATAGCAAATTTTTTTCAGACTGGAGAGAAAGACTTTTAGTTTGCATTTCTGCCTTCCATTTTACCTTTTTGATTAGAAAACAAGTATCATTTTATTACAACTCACTCTCCTCTATAAACCTTTAGAAAATTGGATGCATATAGCAGATATATATATTTTTTTCAATTCCTATTTACTCTATTGTCAGTATAAACATATAGGTTTTTAATAAAACTTACTATGTAAAATATTTTGGCAAATGATAGAAGATTATTTTTTCTCTTTCACCAAACTCATTTCTAAACTGTAATATTTCATTCAAGTCTCAAGCATTCTCTGAAAATTCCTAAAATCTTATCTAACTATTGCAAGACAATAAAAGAGTAAAGAAAATATAATGTTTGGGTAACAGAAAAATTATTACTATAAATAGACATTCTTTTCAATAAACTTATCATGAAAGATGTCATTCTCATTACATTTTATCAAAATATCCAGATACCAGTTGGGCATCAGTAGCCCCTAATCTACCTCCTCAGGAGGCTGAGATCTGAAAATCATGGTTCAAGGCCAGACTGGGCAGGAAAAATCTGGGAGACTCTTATTTCCAATAAACCACCAAAAAGTCAGAAATGGAGCTGAGGCTCAAGGGGTAGACCACTTGCCTTGAACTAAAGAAGCTTAGGATGAGTGCCTAGGCTCTGAGCTCAAGCCCCAGGACTGGCACGCACACACACACACACACACACACACACACACACACACACAGATACAAATCCACAATAATAATAATAAAAGCAAAGCCAAAAACTTCAGCTACTGAGGAGACCAATATCTGAGAATCTATTTGAAGCCAGCTTGGGCAGTTTGTGAGACTTGAATCCCCAAATAACTAGCTCAGCTGGTAGAACACCATTCGTGAATAAAAATGTTAAGAGACAGCACATACACCATAAGTTCAACCTCCAGTACAGTTTTTTTTTAAAGTAGAATAATTTATATAGTCATTCTTGTCACTGACATTCTGATTATTGACCTGGGAATTTGCTTCCACTGAGTGAAATACACATACATGAATTCTCTAATACTTTTCTGTGAATCCTTTAATTTCTCTGGGGTGTACTTGTAGTTGGCACATATACTAGGTACTTGATTGAAGTGGGTGGTAGGCAGCACTGCAAAGTTATACTGCCTTAGACACAGAAATAGCTCTTGCTCCTGTGCTATCTAGAAAAAGCCCATTATTTTCTCATTTTTTTCCCCTTTTGGGGCTGTCTACCTTTCTTATTAGTGCTTTCTTATGTCTGCTAAGGTACTTTGAGCCTGGTAGATTCATACAACTATGTAGTGTATTAATCCTTGCTCAATTATTGATGTTTAGAGGAATTTTAGTTACCACATTTTCATATTCATAGTTAATTATGACAAAAATTAATAATGCAATAATTATTTAATATCTAGTAAGTGATGCAATGTATTGCTGGCGAATGAATTTCAAAGCAAAAGTTGGCATTAAGGCATTAAAGAATTATTCTAGCCCGGCGCTGGTGGCTCACGCCTGTAATCCTAGCTACTCAGGAGGCTGAGATCTGAGGATCGCGGTTCAAAGCCAACCCAGGCAGGAGAGACCGTGAGACTCCTATCTCCAGTAAACCACCAGAAAACCGGAAGTGGCGCTGTGGCTCAAGTGGTAGAGTGCTAGCCTTGAGCTGAAGAGCTGAGGGACAGCGCCCAGGCCCAGAGTTCAGGCCCCACAACCGGACCCCCCAAAAAAAAAAATCTGAAGTTGTCACTTCCACCTGAGATGATGCCTCAAGCCAAGATGAATATGATAGTGTCCCAAGAGATTAATGGAAGGAACCATAGGTATAGTGAAATTAATATTATAATTACTATTAATAATAAATGCCTTTTGGAAACTAGAGAAGTGCATCACCCATGCATCATGAATGTTAAGATCTTTATTTTAGATAATACATAATTCATAAATTCAAAATGCATAAAATTCAAAGTTGTAACTGATAGTATAAATATCTTTGAGACTAGGAAGTGAAAAAAAACCTTTAGTTAAATACATTACCAGGAATTTCATGTGAAATTTGACAATTTAAAAGAAAAGTAGACCTTTCTACCCCATAAATAGTTGAAAATAACAGGACATATTTTTCTTTCATGTAAAAATTTACCTCCTTGACTTATATTTTTATTACCTATAAGTACTTGCACAAAGGAGCTGTCATTTAAAAGATCAGTCTGTAAGATCAATGTAATTTCTTTCAAGAGGGACCTCTTCCAATCCCTCCTTCTCTTCAATATTCTGAATTTTGTAAAAATATGCATTGAATATTATGTCTGCATCTTTTTTCCTTCCTCTCTTTATTAGTCTACCCTTCCTCTTAACCTTTCCCCAGCACTTTTCAAGTGCCAGTTTCCTAGCATTAGCTTTGTTGGACTGTGAGTTGGTTTTTCAGGAATTATACTGTTTGAATTCTTTGCTGCAAATACCATACTTCAGTTAATACATTTGTGTATACTATATACAACCCTGTATTTGTGTACCAATTCATTAGTTTTAACTTCTACATATAGAAGAAAACATATGTCCTTTATCTCTCTGGCCCTGACTTACTTCACCTAACAAACTTTTTTTCAGGAATTTACATTTTTAGAAAAGTAAAGTGTTCAAACAGTGCCTCTGGGAAACAGTTCATTCAGTATGAGACTGACTTAGGCTCAAGTTCAGAATGCTGCTATCAGAGACATTGCTCTTTGTTTGAGCACAAAGCAAATATGCAATAACTGCTCCAATTTAGAAAATTAAACTTCAAATAGCACAGTAGAAAAGTATTTTTTAAATTGTGAACATTGCTGTTTAAAATTTTGTTATATCAATGGTGAATTTTAGTCCTCATCATTTTACATATACTTCTCCAAAAGAACAAATGTGTGCACATAGCAAAACATCAAGCTGAACACTATCAATAGGCACAATGCTTACTTGTCACTTATACTTGCTTAAAAATGAGAAAAGAGGTTATGCTTTTGTGACATCATTTGAAAATTAGTAATCAGAGTTCAGAACGTCTGAAGAGATATTGAATCCAAACCCTACAAGCTATAATAAAAATCCATATGTTTTTTTGTTGCCAATTCCCAGTACAGAGTAATACCTATGAGACTGTGGCTCATGGTTTGCAATATGAACAGTGAAATAATAAAGCAGGGCAAATGGCTGGATTCTCTAGACATAAAGATTTATCTTACTGATTGCACATAAATTATTTTGGTCACATCCTATGTTCCCCAGAGAAATGTGTCTAAAATTTACTTGCTTTTGGAACATGTGATATTGTTAGTGAGACTTACCCTGACCAACTTTTTGAGAGTTTAATTCCTCCACATCTCTGACCTCCTCCCTTCAGGATAAATTTCAGATTATGATATGACAGCAGCTCTTCTTTGACAAGCTCCAACAGCATAGCATACGGAATCCTGCTTGGTCTCCCTTTGTTTCCATGTGTGTGAGTGTGGGTAGAAAGTTCGTCTGTCTCCTCTTGCTTGCTTCTTTCACTTGAGAGTCCCCAAGAAATAGCTTATAAAACTACTTTTAGCTGAGCATCTGCTCCTGAAGGAACAAACAGAACTACTGATGAAAAAATATGTGTTCTGTAAACACAGAAGAACATAAAGCACTTTTGAGTTAAAAAGGAATTCAGATGTTTATGAAATGTTCAGTTTGGGATTGATGAACACCTTTTGCTTGGCCCTGTATAAAGTTCCATAAGGTTTAAGTTTTACTTAGGCTCTAGTTATTCAGTTCAGGTTTTTCTAATAGGCTTTACAGTTGTCCTTACTTTTGTATCCATTTTATCTAAAAGCAGAATTTTCTAATTTTACTAGGGATGTATTATTTTGTGGTTGTGATTACATTAATCTTAGAGCACTTTTTCTGAAATACATGTGGTGTCACAATACTACATAGATTTTAACTCCTTAACAACATTAACAATTGGTTTATTATTACAGCCATAATTCTTGTCATGCTGTTCTACAGTTATTTCACTACACAGGTCAAAACTTAGTCCCTAACTGCAGTCTCTATAATTGGATCCATTTTTATTGCAAACTAAAAACATTAAAGATTTCCAAGCACAATTCACTTAACCTTCTAAGATCCACTGATTCTGGAGACAGAAACAAAGCAAATCAAGTTAGCTGTTGCCAAACAAAGTACTGACGAATATCTTTGCAAGGTCACTTTACATTTTGAATTACAGTAAATATTATTTTTTCACATTTTGTTCTTTCTTCTCTTCTTTGCTTTCTTGAAAATTTAGAACAATGCAAAGTAAGATGTCCACATGAAGAGTGATGGAGCTAAGGTGGCCCAAGATGGCATACTGGAACTTAAGCAAAATGAGTAGCTGTGTGCTGGCGTATGACATGCTACTAACCTTTCAATACCCTGACTTAGAACAAAGCATCCATGAGAAAGAAAATACAGGGAAAACAGAATGGTGTAATGTCGGCACTTATAATTGAGGTTGTTTTTCAGGGAGTAACCAAACCCAAGTATATTAATGAATGTATCTACTGTATGTATGTGTGTTTGGGGAAGATGTTAGCAAAGGAGGTCAGTTTAATGTAAAAAGGTGTGTGTGTCTTTTTTTTTTCTGTCAGTCATGTGGCCTGAACTCTGGACCTGAGCACTGTCCCTCAGTTCTTCAGCTCAAGGCTAGTACTCTATCACTTGAGCCACAGTGCCACCTCCAGCTTTTTCTTTTTCTGCTTATGTGGTGCTGAGGAATCGAACCCAGAGCCTCATGCATGCAAGGCAAGCGCCTCTACCACTGAGCCACCTTCCCAGCCCCCGTGTGTGTGTGTGTGTGTGTGTGTGTGTGTGTGTGTGCATGTCTTATAATGGGAATGACATGTTTTCATTATCAGAGAAGTGAGTTACAAATTTGGAAAGGGAGAATATAAAATCATCTTTCTGTGGTTGGATATAGAATTAGAACACTAGTGAAATTCATAGCATTGTACAGGCAGATTGATTATAGATTAGACAAATGATAAATAAGTGAAAATGGGCCTATGGACACAAATGAGTGTATGTGAAAACAGAGAATTGTATACCCTTACTTTTCCTACTATGAGACCATGGATGGTAGAAGAGAATGAGAGAGAGAAAGAGAGACAGACAGACAGACAGACAGAGAGACAGAGAGACAGAGAGAGAGACAGAGAGAGAGAGCCAGCTACAGTCACAAATGCAAATATGCAAATATGCATGCACATATGCCCTTGTTCTATCCACTACAAGACCATTGGAGCTATGACAACCTAATAGCACCAAATAGTAGCTATACTGAGATCCTTCTTTTTAACTACCACTCTCCACTGGAACAGCTAATCCTCATTCATGTCAATACAATTTTCAAGACTATGCAGGATAAAATATAAAATGAAAGTCATGACTTCCAGAAAACAAAGAATTATGTTAAACTTTTATACAACTAGCAGAGAATTGATTGACTTCCATCAGCATCACCAACAACTTGTAAGTAATGCCTTATACTATGACATGATTATGGCTCCATGATGTTAACTCAACAGAAAGAAAGAAATAGCTCAATTTTAGTCTCATGGATCCAATGCTAATCATGTGATAGACATTGACTGAAATTTCATTATTTGGCCTGTAGCTGTACATGTATTTTATTTGTTGTGTTGTAGAATGTCTTTTGTAATACAAAAACACACTTCAGTTAAACCATCAACATTGTTATAAACAGTAACACGTAGATAGCAACCTAATATAGGAATAAATAAATAAGCTATGGTCCTAAGAGTGATAAAAGCCCACTGTTAGAACTTCAGATTTAATGAGTTTCCTTCTCAGTGTGGTTTCCATTTTTCTGAGTCCAGAGAAGTTAGGCAGTTGAAAAGGAAAGAAGCTATTTTCCCATGTTAGGATAACTGTGACTGTAGTTTGAGGTATAAAAGTGTCCAGAGATGGAGAACTTTCAGAAGGCGGGAACCTCTGTGGAGGAGTATCAAATATGCATAGACAATATCCATCAGATATGTGGTGAGTTCTTAAAGTGATCACTGAAGATTTATATTTCAAAGAAGTCAATGGAAAACAAGGAATGAGAGTCTAAAATCCTGAGCCTCCACAAAATCAAAGTAAAATGGACAGATTGTGACTGTTTCTTAAAAATGGAGGAGGAAGGAGTAAAGAATGGATTGCTTGGAATTTTCAGTAAAGAAATTATGAAATTATGAAAGACCAATATAAAGGTTTCTATAACTTGAATGCAATATAAAATGTTTGCAATAGAGAATAACAGATTCAGTTGTACATACAAAAATAGGGAATCTTTGAACACAAAGAAATTCAATTTAAATATTTTTAATTGAACTGTAGCAAGAAGAATAAAAACACCAAAAGAAAAAGAACAAAATATTTGAGTATTGTGGATTATGCCAGCATATATAAACCATATACAGATGTAGTTTTATAATCAGCAAAGATAATGGAAAGTAAAATGGTTTCAGAAGATTGAAGTTGCTTTTCCCCACCAAATAAATGAAAAACATGTAACCATGGAGCCAGTCTTAATAAACACAAAAAAGATCACTCATGGTGAAGAACATTATAGTCCACCTACCGAAAAATGTTTTGAAAAGCAAACATTAAAGTCAGCATCAAGAAAAGAAAAGATAGCATGCAAATGAATAAGAAAAAAAGGGATCACAAACATTGCTTCAGAAACCAACAAGGACAAAAGAAGATAGAGTGGTATAAAGTTGGCACCGTGAAGGTTCAAGGCAAAGAGAATAATATGGTAAGCATAAAACTCTGTGTATTGATAAAATTTCTTTTAAAAATGAATAAAATATGGGCATTTTCATGCTAGAGGGTAACGAATGTATTGGCAATAAATCTAAACTATGGGATATGATGAAAAATTGTTATTCAGTCAGAATAAATATATCAGTGGGTGAAATTTACATTTGTATAAAGGAATAAATACTGTTTAAAATAATAAAAAAGCTTTTCTAATGATTAGAAATCATTTTTCTTGTCACATTCTAACATAATAATGATATGTTGGGGGAGCTTAAAAATACAAATATTTCACAATGAGTAGATAATTCAGTTGGACAGAATCATTTAAAATAGATCCCCAAATACATACTTAATTGATTTGCCACAAAAAAAAAAACCCTGAACAGTTCAATGAAGAAAGTCTTTCAATGGATGGTGACAGAAAGCAATAACATTGACTCCTTCTATTACAACATAAATAATCATTGAATCTTAGCTCTAGATTCAAATGCTGGCATCATTACTATTACAGAACATTTTCAGGATTATCAGATACATGAAAATCTCCTGTGAATAATCAAATGTCCTCATTCTGAAACAAAGAGAAGGATAAATTAGACAAATGAAAATAAAACAGGTCACCTAAAAATGAGCCAAAGATTTGAAGAGATTAGTATTTACAAAAGAAGGTGCATTCTCCCATTAATTTATGCTAAACTGTGTTTGAACTATGAGAAATGACCAGCCTGGAACAATGACTTTATTACCTTTTATTCTCTAACTTTAGAGACACAGGAGATGTTATATATTAGAGACCAACAGAAAGCCAAAGGATTTCATAGAAACTTTTTTGAACCTATTCCTTTAATTGTGTGTGTGTGTGTGTGTGTGTGTGTGTAAAAGTAAATATTTTTATTTCACCAGTTTCTCATCTATGGATTTAGATGAGCTGTCCTTTATTTGATATTTTTTATTTAGTCAACTTTTTATATAAAAATATAGCCTGCCATCGATGGCTCTTCTAGTGCCTGTAATTCTAGCTATTTAGAGGCAGAGACCTGACAATTATGGTTTGAAGTCACCTCACCTTGGCAAGAAAGTCTATGAGACTCATCTCCAATTAACAACCAAAATGGAAACAATATGTATTTTTTCTTATTTGTTGCTATTTTTGTTTTCTTTTCCTTTTATCTTGTTTGTTCCTTTATCTGTCTTTGGGAGGGTTAAGGGGCCACAGAAAGTTAGGGACAAAGCCTAAGCAAATGCAGCCATGGTACTCACTAGACACAATATTGAAAATGAACCATACAACTTGTGGGTGGGAAAGGGAAGGAAAAACTGTGAGAGAAGGGGTGACAATGTTCACAAAGAAATGTACTCATTAGTTGATTTATGTAATCATAACCCATCTGAACATCACCTTTACAATAACAATAAAATTTAAAAATTAAATAAAAAGCCAGAAGTGGGGCTGTGGCTGAAGTGGTAGAACACGGGCCACACACACACACACACACACACACACACACACACACACACACACACACTAATATTTGCTGGGAACTTTTTGATTCTCGTTTTGGGTTTGCTTAAAATGTCAAGCGTATTTGCTTTTCACTAAATAGAATGAAAGCATTATTTTGACAAATATGTAGAAATAAACAGATAAACATAAAGTAGCAATTTGGATTAAGTGAAGTCAAATCTCTTTAATTTTATAACAACCGACTCCCTCAAAGAATCTCTGTTGCAGCTAATTGCACACTTCAGTAAAATAAAGGATAATGTATCTGTACAATTATGTAGAAAATACATTAGGTGGTGAACAATTGGCATGCTAACTTTAAAAGAGAAAAATTTCATGTGCTAATTAAATTTATGTTCCATTTAGATTTTTGGGAAAATCTTAAAATAGACATTAACTTTCTATGTAATATTTGACTCTATATAGATCTTCAGTTTTTCTTCTCTCCTATTTTCTCCCCCTCTCATTTTTTAAGTTAAAATATTAATGGTTTATAAGCAAGTATATGGCAACATACCTTTTCATTAATGCTAGAAAATTTCATTTCTGTTTCCTGCATTTTTGTTCTTGTTCTCCTTCTTCGTTTAAGATGTCCATTTCTCCATCATTGCCAGCAACTCTCTCTCTGAACATAGCACAGAGCCCATAGGAGATTTCCTGGAATCTCATTCAAATGGATATAATTTTGAGGACTGAAATGCTAATCTTTTAGACATACTCAGAAATTCTTAATCAAAAGGTGACCATGATTTATTATTAATGCATGACCTTTTCAACAAAAGGTTAATTTTAAGAAAATTTAAAGCTACTTTCCAATTCTCAATCATTTACCCTGACTGTGTTTTGAGACATATAATATTTATAATATATCTGATATGCACATATGTTTATATAGTACACATTATATACATACATTATATACATTGGATATATGTGTATGGAATATATACATATCACTGTGTGTATATATGTGTGTGTGTGTGTGTGTATGTATGTATATATATCTTTTAGATATAGCAATAGGAAAAATCTAACAAGTGTTTACAAGAAAAAGATTTCAATCAAATAATTAATAGTTACAAGGTAATGTTCCAAATAAAGAAAACAATTAAAATGAAATATACAACAATGGACAAGAATATCACATTGTACTCACAAAGATAACCCTTAACAGAGACAAAATTATGCAAATGTCACACTTTAAAAACTAGATATTTTTACCTACAAACAACAGCTAAAGGCCCTTTCCTGATAGGAATAGTATTTTACATTGAGATCTCATGTTACTTTCTTTGTGTGGGGCTAGTGTACAACATTCCTTCACCTCACAGTGCTTGAGGTCCCAGGACCTCTGCGAATTCAAGCAGAGACTGCTATTTCTCTTGCCAGTGGACAAAGCATGAGAACATTTTCAATTTAAAGGATAGAAGGATCAGGTTCTCTACTTCTGAGCCAGGAAGTAACTTCTACAACATAAACAGCAACATTAGGTATAAGGAGAAATCCACAATCCAACAAATCATTACTGTGTTGAATGTGGAATTTTAGCTTAATACTGTTTCCTAATAATTGAGAGAGATCTTCTACATTGTGTTCTGAGGATTAGCACTGAGGAAGGTCTACAAAAGATTCTGTTTTTCAAGATTCTGATGTATAGTAATAAGGAAGGTCAGAAACTGAACACATAAGAAATCAAATTATGAATCCAGAAACTGACTGAGAAATTTACTTAAAAAGAAGAGTCAAAGTCTTGTAAAAAAATTGGGCTAGTTGATTTGATTGGACTATTATGATATTAACTAAGTTTCTAAAATTACAGGAGAATGGCAAAAGAATTTCAGACACAGAGAAGAAAATGGACAAAAGTCCAATAGCAAAAGTAAGCTGGGCTATTAACACACACACACACACACACACACACACACACACACACACACACACAAACAGATCATGACCACAGCACAGTCAGGAGACCGATGGAGATTACTAGTCTCGAGAAACAACTGGGGGTTGTGCTTATTTATGATTTGGATTTACAAGTAGTAGTTTGACTTAAAACAAAAACCCATTAAATGACCAGAATAAGGATCACAACTGGAAGTGCTGGAAAATGACAGTGCTATGAAAATGTAATTTATACATAATGTCATTTCGTTTGCTGTGTTGAAATCCTATGAAAGTAATGCTATTTGGAAAAGCATATGAAAAGAGGTGAACAGAACATGTACATAAATATAGACATTTTGTATCGAAGATACGCAAATTGGTTTTATATGAAATCATATACACTGAAATTATTAATAAGAAATGCCTCATTTATCTATTATGTGTTTCAAACAATAGAATGTGGTTAAGTTTTAATTTCTACTTAGTACTTTAATGAACCTTAAATAGTTAATTATTTTTTGATTAAACGTATTAATCCTAGAAATTAAGAATGAATGAAAAATGTTATTCCCTTTTTATGTAATGAAATAATTGCAATTATTTTGAGGAGAAACTTGAACTATATTGAAACCTGTGGAATTCAGCCAGTATTCCACCAATGAAAGACATAGCTCCTTTAATTTGTTATAAATAAATAAAAATAAAGAACTACTTTTATGCTTGAAAACAAAACATAACCATAGAGAAAATATGAAACTCATTTATAACAAAGACACTAATTATATAACAATATTCACTTGATAAATGACAAATTTATTTCATTCATACTGAAACTATATAAAAGTCTAATCTCAAATGTAAAACTTTATAAAGACTAAGAAATGAAATTTCTGAAAACTCACCATTCTACAATGTGTGTTATAGCAAATTGTTTAAGTGTGTTGAAACTCTTACACACTTGCACAAATATGCTAGTTATAGCAATAGTCTGGAAAGTAGAGGAAGTCTATGAGGAAAACAGTATATTAATTAATGAAAATCTGTTGTAAATAGAAGACAAGCTAAAAATTCCTAGCCAAAGATCCTACTCTATGTATTCATGAACTGTGCAATTGATGTTTTACATTCTCCTCTTGAAAGGTGTATTATTTTAAGGAGAGGTAAGATAATTCATATGTTATGATAAAGTTCATAATTTCTCTGCTTCATAATGGGGAAATAGCCGTTTCTCAAATTTAAAGAGAATTCAATTGCTGGGAGATTGAAAAAAGTCAAGGTCTTTAAGAAAATAAAAATTGTGTGAGAATAGTTATTTGGCAATAAAACAAAGACATGACAGAAAATTACAGACAGTCTTACTTGGGATTTAAAAAAAAATCTTCTAAAACCTAGATGATGAATACCACTGAAGACAGAATTGAAAAGAAGAGAGAAGCGGAAGGTGAGCAGAACAATAGAACACAAAGGAAACACTATTCCGATGCTCAGGATATGTGAAAATGCTACTATACATTGATTAAAATGTCTTTGACGATATTAAAATGAGAATACAGAAATAAGGATACCGAGCTTTTATTCTGCCATTAGAAAAATAAGACCTTAAATTCAATTTTCCTAAAGGTGAGGATTACTACTAAGAATATGAAATGATGTTTGGTATGATCACACTTTCTTTCCTCGTGAGTTCAGTGTGGCAACTGACAATCTGTCATCTCCCTGGTGACCTATTAGAAAAAACAAAGTTCTGAACCAAATGATTGATTATTAGGGGGAACTTCATTTTCTAATGATTCTGATACAAACTTTTGCTTGAGTGGATTAGGTCTCACCTGGTAGTAATCTTTGTTTTGGGATTGCCATGATTTATCTGAGTTTCTGTGTTTGAGCCTGGTTTTCAATCTTCTCATGATAACTATTTCAAACTCTCATTGGGAACCTGATTGATGTCCTCAGCATATGTGCTAATTGCAACTTTTCTTTTTTCCAACTCTCACTGAAGTGATTTACTCTAAAGTTCATTAATCTCCTTTGCACTTTGACTTGGCCCAAATTAGCTATTGGAAGCATGTGATTGCCTTAACTTCTGTCACTATTGATTGGTCTATCCTATTTTTTACTAGATTGATATTCACTACTTTTAATTTGGCTGTTTTTTTTCCTTCTCATTAAATTGATTCTTAGTTGTTCATTACAGTAAAGCATGTGGTAAACATAACTCCAATTTCCCTGCTCTACTTTATGGCTATTTTAGTCAGCTCTTACCCAGGAACAATTTTCAGTCTTAGTGAAGTGACTTGAAAAGTAATTTATGTAATAGCTGAAGTGAATACTGGTTTCAGAAATGGATCATTGATTGACATGTGTATGAAGAGAATCCTTAGTGACATGAGGTGGTAACAATTAAAAAAGAAAGCCAAAGAAAAGGTGGGTGCATAACATCTCTGGGTACAATTTACCAAACATCCTGCTTCCCTAGAGTACTGGAATAATAGCTGAATGTAGTTGAGACTACATCAGTAAAGGCCTCCCAACAGACTTTTCCCAATTCTAGGTTAGCCAGGGGCTTCATTTATATCTCAATATATTGTAGTTTCATGTGTAGATCTCCCCTCAAATTACCATCTTAAGTCTGAGACATTTTATTAAGTAAATCACTCTTCATGCATTCATTCATTCCATATATATATATATAGAATATATATATATGGAATATATGTATATATATATAAATATATATATGGGTACTTTCCTCCTTCTTAGAAGAATGTCACTATTATGTACACATCCTTAACAGAATTGGTTAACATTAAAATGCATAAGACCAGAAATTTGAGACACTTGACTGCTTGGTAAAGCAGCCTGCCATCCTTTCCCTTTGGAGTTGTGTTTTCTCTTTATGATCAAGTCTGTTCAATGAACTATAGCTTCTGCTGAGTTAAATCTGCTCTGTTAAAAGACTCCTCTAGGTGTTTGTCCCTGAATGCTTTCTTTGGTAACACCAAAGGTCTGATGTCTTCATTGACAATTATACCTGTTAATTCACTTTAAAAATATATTTCTTGGCCTCAGATGGCATAGAGCTGGATCTGCACTCCTGTCACTTAAAAATGAGAAACTATTAGTAAAGATAATACCTTGCTTGTCTTTCCCTGATTCGTCCTTCTTTCATTATTCAATGTAGCACATCAAGGATTTTTGCTTGCTCCTTTCATATATGTGCTTGTTTCGCCAAGCTAAACTTTTAGTTTAAATGTATTTATTACCACATAGCACTCGAGAGAGTCAATGAATTTAATATTTTCAAATTTTCCATTCTTAATCCCTCTTCTTATTGTCCCCTCCTTACTTTTTCCTCTAAAATACTTGCTTTTATCAGTTTTATTGTCTGACCAAAAGTCATTTTGATTTCTAATTGGAATTTCAATCCTTATGCTTTTCATTACTTCTGCTTGATTAATAGAACACACATTAGGAGTCAAGGGAAAAGAAATAAAGACACTAGATTCTGAGCTTACAAAAAATTTAAATATATTACTATTACATTATCTTTTTATAAATTTAATTTTAATCACTGAAATTTTCATTCTGAGATATTTACTTGATGGTACTTTTTTTTCTAAACCAGCTTCTTTTAGATGCATTTCACATAACAAATTATAATCTTTTTAACTCTTTATTTTTTCCAGTCCTGGGTCTTGAACTCAGGGCCTGGGCACTGTCCCTGAGCTGCTTTTGCTCAAGGTAAGCACTCTACCACTTGAACCAAAGTGCTACTTCAGCTTTTTCAGTTTATGTGGTACTGAGGAATCAAACCCAGGGCTTCATGCATACTAGGCAAGCACTCTACCACTAAGCTACATTCCCAGCCCTAAATTCTTTTTTTTTCTTTTTTATTTAAAGAGAAAACCCAGAAGTGGCGCTATGGCTCAAGTGATAAAGTGCTAGCCTTGAGCTGAAGAGCTGAGGGAAAGCGCCCAGGCCCAGAGTTCAGGCCCCACAACCAGACCCCCTCCAAAAAAACCCCCAAAACTTGGTTAACTATGATAGCAACATATTAAATCTTGGAGATCCCTCAATTTAGAAAGTCTTGATATTCCTCTTTAACTATTATAGCAGAATTTATAGACACAAATTTTCTTTGAGAATAGGATAAGCTACTCAGTACCAGAGAATTTTTAAATCTTTTATCAGCATATCTTAGTCATACAAGAATTTACATTGTGATATTTCCACATATGTATACCTTCATCAAAATCACCCCATACTCTCCCTTATCCACTCTCTCCCTTCTTAAAATGACTCCAGCAAATTCTTTATTCTGCTTTTGGACAAGTATATAAATCACTTGATCCCTATTTATCTTTCTTCATGTCAACAACCCTTCAC
Source organism: Dipodomys ordii (assembly GCF_000151885.1). Taxonomy (NCBI): domain Eukaryota; kingdom Metazoa; phylum Chordata; class Mammalia; order Rodentia; family Heteromyidae; genus Dipodomys; species Dipodomys ordii. Next base: position 7,624,679 of record NW_012267283.1, on the reverse strand, counting down.
CTATTCTTTTCCCATTGGTACCCAAACAGAACCTACTTTGCATTCCTGTCATTGATTTAATTTTTAATGTACATTAATTGTACAAATGGGTTTGGCCAGGAAGATTCACAAAACATTCATTGTACTTTAATCACATAACCCTCCTCTATTGTTCTTTCTCCATTGCCTCTAAATCCTATTATTCAATAGCTTTCAGTAGTTTTTAATGCTTCCTTCATACAAAACTGTAATGTATTTTGATATCTGTCACTCTCCATCATTCTCTTTTTCTCTTGCCCTCCCCCACAGCTGCCAAATAGCTCCTCAAATGCACTTATGTTCTCTAAAACTGTATATACATGCCTGTATTTTTATAAGGATATATTTTAGATATAGATTTTACATATGAGAAAACTTGGCTTAGTTTAATTAGATGCTCTCCAATTTCATCCATTTCCTTGTAAACAACATAATTCATACCTCTTTATAACTGGAAAACTACTAATTTTTTTGTCGGTCATGGGGCTTGAACTCTGGGCCTGAGCGCTGTCCTTCAGCACTTCAGCTTAACCAGCCCTAAATTCTTTAAACAATTCAATCTAAAGTTTTTTTCCAGCTTTATTTGTATACACGTAATGCATTGTTTTCACTGCTGAGTAATAAGTCACTGTTTGAATATAATACTATATATACATATTTATATATATATAAATGTATCAGTTGATTGATCCTTTGGATAATTACCCTTCTGCAATTATAATATTGCTATTACTCCTGTGTTCAAAATTTTTTGCAGTCATATGTTTTTGAAAGGTACACATTTTTATAAGTGTAATGACTGAATACTGCAATAATTTTATTTTAACATTATATAGAAGTTATTATATACTTTTCAAAAATGGCTATTCAATATTACAGTCCCATAATTGATATGTGCTAACTTAAAGTCTCCACATTCTCTCCAAAACATGTTATTCTCTACATTAAAAAAAATTATCTGTTTGATCTGATATCTTTTTGTATGTATTTCTTTCATGAGTTATAATGAACATGTTTCACTTGTTTATGGGTGATTTGTATATATCCTTTGAAAACTATTCAAATATTTTTCCTTTGAGATCTTGTGCCCAGATAAGAACACCAAGGAACTGATTCCGAAGTAAGCACATGAGAGTCATTTATTGCAAGCTCCCGCGTGGACTCACAGCCATCACCAACCCAGTGGGTTGAGAGCCCCAACCCTTTCTCTAGCAGGGTTTTAATAGGGTTTTTAGGGACTTCTATGCGTCATTGCAACACACACAAATCATATCACACCGCGGGAAAATCATAAAATAATTCTAAAAGATGATTAGCATAGCCAGTGGTGGGAACCAACTAGGTACTGGGGATTGGCTAGTTCATGGGGTTGACGCTCTTCAAAATGATTGGCTAAAGCAGATGGTCTGAGCCATGACCGAGTGGTCTTTAATGTTCAGGAACATCTGGAACTGTGGGTTTTTCCTGTTATCTACTGATTAGCTGTAGTTAGTGGTATTTACTGTAGAGGGTTGTTCCTGGAATTTGGACCCAAGGGGGGTCAAGGGGAGTTGCTGACACATTTCCCAGACAAAATGGAATCCAAACCTAAAATTGCTATATTTTGTTCAGGCTTCACAGGTAAATGAATTATTATTCTTGATGGTTGAATTGTTACTGCTCTTTTCACTAAACATTTCTTATAATATATATTAATTTCAAATATTTTTTCCATTGGCATGATTGCTGATTCAATTTAAATTAATACGAATTTTTTCTTAAAGTTTATAAAAATAATGTAAAAAATGTACAGCTCTCCAACCTAAAGCATTGATGTAGTTTATGTAGTATATTTGTTGGTTTGGTATTCTAATACAGATGCATCATTATTACCTAAAATCAATCCACTAGAGTTTACTCTGTGTTGTATCATGCTCTGGGCTTTGCCAAATGCATTATTTTATGTTATTTAAAATTTTACTTGGGATTTTGGTTTTAGTCAGGTATGGCAAGGGCAATGACACTTAGGGAGTGATTGTCATTAAAGAGAGAGTTCATCATTCACAATTCCGAAGAAGATTCCTCAGAAAGAGACATAAGTGAGATCACCAAAGTCAGAAGCAGGAAAGAAAGAGAGGAGAGGAGAAGAGGAAATGACTCTTATGGCTTTGTGGGCAGGGATGAGGAAGCATTATAAACAACACAACTAGGTTTAATACACAGCCGTTCCTTCTGGTTTCTTGGAATCACTACAGGTTGAAGGCTGTTTTCCCTAGTTTGTAGACTGGTCAATTAGGGAAGGGAGTTTATGTCATTGAGGTAATAGTCCAAAGAAGGTGGTTTTTGTTTTTTTTTTGAAGTGTCTGAGCTTTGAATTGGGTATTTTGCATATAAATAGCAAAAGCTCAAAAGAATTTCTTAGGACCTCTAAGACTGCTCTGGGGAAGGGATTTTATACTCAGGGACAGTGAACTTACCTAACTTTCAGGACCAGAGATAGAGAAATTCATTTGCACAAAACACACTTTGAGTGGAGAATCAATCTTCAAACTGTAGGGCCTCAATGTCAATATATTAGTTATAGAAAACTTGAATACATGGTCAGTACAAATGGAACTATTTACCATAAAGTTTCATACAAAGTATGTTTTTTCTTATCTGTACAGTTTTGCATTTTTCAGTGTTATAATAGTTAGAATTCAGTCCATAGCTGTAGGTTTTTTTATATTGCGTCCTTCATATGGAAATATAAATTTAAGTTTTTCCATGTCTTTTCATGGCTTGATAGTTCATTTGCTTTTACCGTTTATATTCCATGGAAGGCATGTACCACAGTTTACTGATCCATTCACCTATTGAAAGGCCTCTTTTTCGCATCTATTTTTGGGCAATTAAATCCCTAGACACTTTTATGTGTAATTTTTGTGTGGACAAGATTTTAACTCATTTAGGTAAAAAACTGAAAATGAATTATGGATACCATGTAGTAAACATTTATTTAGCTTACAAAACACTTCCAGCTGTGGCAGTTTTCATTCCAACCAACAATATGCTGGAATTTCTGAAGCCTCGATCCTCCTCTGCATTTGGTATTGATTTTATTTTAACCACCTTAACAGTATTAAAATACCTTATTGTGTTTTAAGTTTGTAATTTCACAAATGACATCTACTGCTGCTGACTTTTATTTTCTTTTTCATTTCCTCTTTGACCTTGTTTTATCTTTCTCTGGTGATTTGTCCAGATGTTTTGTCTATATTTTTAACAGAGATAAGAATCCTGGGTATAGACACAAGTCTGCACATGTGGGTAGCATTCCATATTCTCAGGACTATTCACAGAACTTTATAAAATTTCTTATTCTCCAGGTATCTTTGAAATGAGTAATTTAGTACTTTCTTAGCCCCAGTGGTGGTTAACATCTCCATTAGAGTGAGGGTAGAACATTGGTATCACTAGTTTACTGTAGACAGAGTTGTACAACTGAGCATTCTAAAAACAGCCCCATAGCCCAATGAGAGTTATCTGGAGATGTTCTTTGTGCAACCTGAATGATGTCTAGCTCTAGAAGGGAAGTGATTAACCAGACTGGGCTAAAACTCACATTGTTGTCTTTATCTCCCAATTGTTGGCATTTTCAAGCATCTACCCCCAACGAAGAGCTGCAACTAGAATTTTTTTGTCTCTTTTTGTTTGGTACTCTCTTTCCTCCCTTTCTCAACCTTGTAATTTTTGATGAACATCATATTATGTAACAAAATTATATGTCCATGTTTCCTTGTTTCCTAGTGTACCTACTATCACATCAAAGCACATAAATATCCAGTGCAAAACTGTGCAAATGTTTTATAACTTCACTCACACACACACACATACACACCTCACAAATATTGACAAAACTGCTATATGTGTGACTATGATTTAAAACTATATCATTTGATGAGGACACACCAGAAAATTTAGGTAGTGATCAAAATATAACTGAGTTATGTTCTGTCTGAAACTGCAGTGATTTAATAATAGTAAATTAAGAGCTTGGTGACATCTTTTGAAAAAAATAATTTAAAATTATCTGTCATAAAGTCTGTTCAACTTCATCACCTAATTTAATATTCATTGATTTGCTTGCCTTATCTATGTACTTGCCTGAAAGATCCTTAACAAGAAATTCTAAGGAAAATTGTCTACTCAGCATCCGTTCTATCCACTGGCAAAAATCTATCAAGAAAATATTCTAAAGGAAAAAAATCAGAATTTGTCATGATGTTAATAAATGAAACATGTTAGATTCATGTGGTGTTTTTACCTATATTATCTAGTTTAATATTCATAGTATATATTGTTATCATTTTATAGTCTGGAAATGTTAACACATAATATTTCTTTTTCCTAATTTCAAAAAAATGCATAAAAATAAAGCTTATGAAGAACTATGAAAAGATAACAACATAAACTGTAAATCTTGTAGTATTAATACAAATATGAACAGCAGTTCTTAATTTTTAATGGCTGACTATATTTGATCAACATTCTGTCCACTTAAGATAAATGGTTTTCTGACTTGGAAAAAATTATATTAAGTGAAGTAAGCCAAGCCCAAAGAAACATAGGTCCCATGGTTTCCCTTATTTGCAATATATAGTATATGTATGAGTCAAGC